>NC_091352.1:17942440-18074940 GCF_038502225.1 Cherax quadricarinatus | reverse complement strand
TTGTGGCAACCTCTCTAGACTTTGTGGCAACCTCTCTAGACTTTGTGGCAACCTCTCTAGACTTTGTGGCAACCTCTCTAGACTTTGTGGCAACCTCTCTAGACTTTGTGGCAACCTCTCTAGACTTTGTGGCAACCTCTCTAGACTCTGTGGCAACCTCTCTAGACTTTGTGGCAACCTCTCTAGACTTTGTGGCAACCTCTCTAGACTTTGTGGCAACCTCTCTAGACTTTGTGGCAACCTCTCTAGACTCTGTGGCAACCTCTCTAGACTTTGTGGCAACCTCTCTAGACTTCCTCTTTACGTCAGAATAAACAAGGAAAAAAATCTCTGGAAACTTCATCTTCTTGACAACTGTTTAGGTTGTGGGTCAAGAACCTGGCATCACACTTACCTACGCTCTCTCTCTCTCTCTCTCTCTCTCTCTCTCTCAGTGAACCTATTCATTTATTAATTAAATTGTTCACCTCTTGTTATAAATGACAGATATTTAAGCGAGATTGTGTTGCGAACACAGGAAGCAATCTTGTTGGTGTTAAAATGGTCAGCTCACAACCTAGAGCACCTGGGTTCGATTCCAAGGCAGGTGGAGAGACTTACGAGCAAGTCTCCCGCCACCCATGTTCACCTAGCAGTAAAATAATATACCCAAGTTAATCGACTGCTATGCGTCTCATCCTGAAGAAGAGAACGTAACTACACCAGTGGAAATAAGCCACACTGCTTGGCTTTCCTGGGCTACCCTGGGTTAGTATCCCTCCGGGGTTAATTAGACCAAGAAAATTTTCCTCTGTTTCCCTGGAAACAAGAATCCACAACAGATAATGTGTTTGTAATGGAGTTGGTTAATTTTCCAGTGGCAATCTTTCGCTCACCCAAAATCCTTTCAACAATTAAAATAATTTAAAAAAAAAAAAAGACAGATGGGAAAAACAGAATTTATCAGGTAAACCAGAGTAAACCAAAAATAACATTGAACAAAAAAAAATTTTAAGTCTAAAATATAAAATGTAAATAAATTTGTGTAAAATAAAAGTTTGCTCTTCATTTTCATTTCACCCGTACGTCATAATTCACGTACGTCACCAAGTACGCGACGGGACACTCTAATGTACACTTCTTGCTCCTTTTTTAAAATATATGGACGATATGAAGTGAATATATTTTTAGATATTTGGGAGAGAACAAGTGGGCAGATGTGGCGATGAAAGACGAGAAGAATCGTAGAATAGACGAGGAAAAAGGTAGATGGTGTGTCGAGGCATTTGTGGAGAGACAGTGAAGCTATGGAGGCAGAGGGGAAAATTTAATGAAAGGTTATTTCTCTCTGGTGCGGTGAATAATACTCTTCAGAGGCAAACCTAAGGTTTATTTGTGTTCTGTACAGGCTGTCTCAGGGCCAGGCACCAGCCGGATGGGAGTGAGAGAGGAAGGACTTCTTGCTTGTAGTCTGAGTGTGTAGCTAGCTAGTATCTCACAGACTGATATCTAGTAGGGCTAGCCAGCGAGATGGCAGCACTAGTACGATGCGAAATACAAGGGTAGCTTGACGCGAAATGTAAGAGTGGTCTGACGTGAAATATAAACCCAACAGGGCTTATAAATATGTAGCAGCGTACAGTGATATCAACACTTATATGGGTGAGAAGCATGGTCTCGAACCATCGCAGCGAGGAGGTAACTTGAGGGCCACGTGTGGTTTGGATATTACACTCAGAGTTCAAAGTGTAGAGATTATAAGACGGTGAGGGATTAACAAAGGTTTCATTTAAATATCAGAGGAGTGGGTGAGGTGGTATGGACATTTAGTGAGGAGCAGAACAGGATAACTAAAGTGTGTAAACCTGATGTGGAAGATAGAAGGGGTAGGGATCATCCCAGGAAGGGCTGAAAGGACAATGTAAAATAGGTTTGAACTGGAAGGGAGCTTGAGCATCTAGCAGGCGTGTGAGCGTGTTAGATCAAAACCAAGACAAATGGCTCTTACTTTAAATGCTGTTGGAGTGGAAGCAAGGAAACATTCATGAAGGGATTCAAGGAAACATGTTAGAACTGAATCCTGGAGGTGGCTGTACTGTGAACGAGGGGCGATGATGCAGTTCGGAGGACTATTTAGACTGATATCTGCGCGCTTGTGGCAAGACAACGACTGAATAAATGACGATGAATGTGCTTCATTTCCTGGGTCACCCTACCTTGGTGTGGACGGCCAGTGTGATAAATAAATACTAATAATAATAAATACAAGTGACCCTCCTTTTTCCCCCCTGACCACCTCCGAGTGTCTGACCTACATTATATATAATTTTTAGTGTCTTATCATCATCATCATCATCATCATCATCATCATCATCATCATCATCATCATGTGTGTTTTTTGTTCTTGATGAATGGCTCCTCTCATTTTTTAATGTTATGAAATACACTTAATTACTCTTATTACGCCCCAGTTGTTTTCTTGCTGATATTAGCCTTAATCTCACCTTCCTGTCTCTTGTCTTTCCTTTCGTCTGTATCTGTGTCTCTCTCTTTCTGCTTACGTGTCTGGCTGCCTATTCGTCTGTCCTTCCGTCTAGATCTGTCCCTTTCTGTCTGCTTGCCTCTTAATTTGTGTCTGCCTGATCTGCCTGTCTACTTGCCTGCCTGTCAATTTGTGTCTGCCTGGTCTGCCTGTCTGCTTCCCTGCCTGTCAATTTGTGTCTGCCTGGTCTGCCTGTCTACTTGCCTGCCTGTCAATTTGTGTCTGCCTGGTCTGCCTGTCTACTTCCCTGCCTGTCAATTTGTGTCTACCTGGTCTGCCTGTCTGCTTCCCTGCCTGTCAATTTGTGTCTACCTGGTCTGCCTGTCTGCTTCCCTGCCTGTCAATTTGTCTGCCTGGCCTGCCTGTCTACTTGCCTGCCTGTCAATTTGTGTCTGCCTGTCTACTTCCCTGCCTGTCAATTTGTGTCTGCCTGGTCTGCCTGTCTACTTCCCTGCCTGTCAATTTGTGTCTGCCTGGTCTGCCTACTTCCCTGCCTGTCAATTTGTGTCTGCCTGGTTACTTCCCTGCCTGTCAATTTGTGTCTGCCTGTCTACTTGCCTGCCTGTCAATTTGTGTCTGCCTGTCTACTTTCCTGTCAATTTGTGTCTGCCTGGTCTGCCTGTCTACTTGCCTGCCTGTCAATTTGTGTCTGCCTGTCTACTTCCCTGCCTGTCAATTTGTGTCTGCCTGGTCTGCCTGTCTACTTCCCTGCCTGTCAATTTGTGTCTGCCTGGTCTGCCTACTTCCCTGCCTGTCAATTTGTGTCTGCCTGGTTACTTCCCTGCCTGTCAATTTGTGTCTGCCTGTCTACTTGCCTGCCTGTCAATTTGTGTCTGCCTGTCTACTTTCCTGTCAATTTGTGTCTGCCTGGTCTGCCTGTCTACTCCCCTGTCTGTCAATTTGTGTCTGCCTGGTCTGCCTGTCTGCTTCCCTGCCTGTCAATTTGTGTCTGCCTGGTCTGCCTGTCTACTTCCCTGCCTGTCAATTTGTGTCTGCCTGGTCTGCCTGTCTACTTCCCTGCCTGTCAATTTGTGTCTGCCTGGTCTGCCTGTCTACTTCCCTGCCTGTCAATTTGTCTGCCTGTCTACTTTCCTGTCAATTTGTGTCTGCCTGGTCTGCCTGTCTACTTCCCTGCCTGTCAGTTTGTGTCTGCCTGGTCTGCCTGTCTACTTCCCTGCCTGTCAATTTGTGTCTGCCTGTCTACTTTCCTGTCAATTTGTGTCTGCCTGGTCTGCCTGCCTACTTGCCTGCCTGCTTGGCCACTTCCTAGCGTCTATTAACATGTGTGTGTACACATCCTTCCAAAAAAGTGGTTCAGTCTGTGTGCTAACACAAAGGTTATCTTTTAAGAGATGTAAAATCTGTAGAGCCATTTTAACAAAAACAATTTAACCTATAACTATCCTAACTAATGAATCTACGTTCTTCTGTTATCACCGTATGATTGAAATAATATAACGGAAGATAACGGGAAATCTTTCATTAGAGCTAACTCTTAAAGAGCATTTCCATTTTTTTTGTGGCCAGAGAAAAGCGCATACAGCGTATGCTATATGCGCTTTTATTATTTTATTGTTTGCATTGTCGTATATCTCAGTGTCACTGTGACTGGCTAATATGCAAAGCTTCCGTAGCATCTAACTGGCTAATCAGCCAAATTTTTCCCCACATCACAGTCTACAAGCATCTCCGACTGGCTAATACACTTGAAATATTCACCCACTCCTTTCCCTACAAACCTTTCTGATATGCTAATACACCAGAACGTCTCTAAATAGCCAGTAAACACGCATATCAGTGTGGCAGGTCCACAGAAATTCCCTCAACTAATCCCCTACATGCAACTCTTACTGATAGGAGCAGCAGTAACATCACTCGATAGCCTGAAGAATATACCTCACATTAACACAGACGAGATCATTCCCAGCTGACCCACAATTCATACATGATATCTTGGGCCAACTTGAGCCATTATCCATTAACGAGCTACTAGATAAATGGCCCAGAAGGGATCCAAACAGTCTAAACTCTCTAAAATGTGGATAATCTGAGATCTGACATCCAGATTTCATCCACTTTCTTCCAAGCACTTATAACCTCGCTGTAATTCATAAAATACAATATTCATGACATAAATAATATACATTATCTTTCGTACTTTCGTGGCCCGTCAGAATTATGTAATGTTGCAAGACAGCAACAGATACGAGGGTACATTCATAATGTTGCAAGACAATGTGAGAAATCACGAAAGTGCTTGGAAATTCACAATTTTTTTCCACGGTGGTTATTTTCCACACTGTTTATTACAACCCGGGAATCCAAAGGCCTGTTAGCCTGGGTGTAAAGGGAGCAAATAAACACATCAGAAAAACTTTTGACTTGTATTATCCTTCACCAAGTAAGAGCAGAAGTATGTACACTATATACACTACGTACAACAATAGGTATTGCTGCACTCCACGGTAAGCAAGGCAGAATAGAAGCCACTAGAGAGCAGACCGTGCTTCAACCAGCTCTAGAATGGGAATGACAAGAACAGACATGCGGGTGGTGCCCACAACACGTCTGCGATTGCCGAAACCATCTTCTCATTGGCTGAACCAGGGTACTGATCGAACGACGGGGCCCCATCGTCCGACCCTTAGTACTAGTTCGCTGGTTGGGGGGAAGACAGCCTTTCAACGAGGGTGTGTACATGCGCCGAATAAAGGTTACGTACTCTTATTTCACAAGTATCCAGATTTGCTCTTAGCAAAGGAATGGGTAGCTCTAATTCCTTTGATCAAGAGCCCTTCACCAGCTAGCGTGAACCCAGATATGACCTTGATGTCATCTGGGGGAACACTGAACCTCCACGTGACTAAAAGTGACTCTGGTTAAGATGTGAACCCTGATAAACGAGGCAAATTATGATGGGCGCTCTGTACAAGGTTTTCTTATGGCGTAGGATTGGAAGATGCTCAACAGCGATGGAGGAGAATCTGAACAAGACAAATCACGATGAAAGAGGATCTGAACAAGACAAATCACGATGAAAGAGGATCTGAACAAGACAAATCACGATGAAAGAGGATCTGAACAAGACAAATCACGATGAAAGAGGATCTGAACAAGACAAATCACGATGAAAGAGGATCTGAACGCTCTAAACAACGAAGAAATAGGGAAAACAAAATAAACACGTAGAACACAGAGCAGAGACGTCTGTTGGGCGCTGGCAGTATTACACGAAACAAAATTTGAAATTTAAAATCCTGAATGACAGGATGGGTGTTTCCACAGGTGGGGGGTGTTCCCACAGGTGGGGGTGTTCCCACAGGTGGGGGTGTTCCCACAGGTGGGGGTGTTCCCACAGGTGGGGGTGTTCACACAAGAGGGGGTGTTCACACAAGAGGGGGTGTTCACACAGGAGGGGTGTACACACAGGAGGGGGTGTTCACACAGGAGGGGGGTGTTCACACAGGAGGGGGTGTTCACACAGGAGGGGGTGTTCACACAGGAGGGGGTGTTCACACAGGAGGGGGTGTTCACACAGGAGGGGGTGTTCACACAGGAGGGGGTGCTCACACAGGAGGGGGGGCCTGCTCAACTAACACCAGTTAAAAGTTCATGTCTACTATGAACAGTTATTGTTTCCTTGACTCCCACCCGTCCTCCACACTTCTCCCTTCCCCTATTTCCCCTCCCCTTCCCCCTCCACCAAAGGCGGCACTCCAAGGACCAATTTAGCGTCATCAGACCTTGAGATAAGACCACTTGGGTGGAGGCGAGGGTGTTCGGTGTTCTAGTGATCAACCTCCTCTTTAACCTGCTCTCTTGTTCACCCTTGTGTTCTGTCTCTATGGCTGCTTTGTATCACTCAGCTCTACACTGCTCCTGTTTCCTTGCTCCCACGCCCAACACTGCTCTAACTGCCCTTAAAAACATCAAGCAAAACTGGAAATGTACACTATATGTCTTCCAGTCTTACTGGAAGACATATCAGCAGTAAAACGTAGAAGAAAACTGCATTCCTGTTGGCAGACATATTGTGTAAGTTCAGACTTGTGGAAAGGTAGTTTGAGAAAACTTCAGATCTTCTGGAAGACATGTATACAAGAATACTCCAGAGCTGGAAGACATACAAGAATACGCCGGAGTTTCTGGAAGCATTCAAAAGTTACGTAGAAGATATCTAACAACTGAAAGAAATCTAGGTTCGATGTTTTATTGCAGTACACTAAACTCTTCTTAATGTTTCATCGACACTGCCCTTATCTTCCTTGCTATTTAATTCGTTATCAACACTGTCCCCTTCTGTCCTCCTGGCTTAATAACTGTCATTTACAGGAGGATAGCAACACAATGATAATGCATCCAGTTTTGCTAAATAAAAAAAATCCCCAAGTAGGTTGCCGCGTGGCTCACTGGTAAGAGCGTTTGATTCTCAATGGCAATATCCCGGGTTTGACTCCCGGTACGGATAAACACATGGGTCAGTTTCCTTATACCTCATATGTTTTTCTTCAATTGTTGATAATAGGAACGTGTGTTAGAAGACTGTTGTGAGTGTATTAAGGACAAAAATGTGAGTCAGAAAACTGCAGTTCTGCTAGTGTGTCGCGTCCTGAGTAAGAAAATAATCTAATTCTCTATAAGAAACTCTGGTACTCGCAGGAAGTAGTCCAATGTTGGTATCCAAGGACTTGATCATTTTAATTAATATATATATTCTCAACATCAGCTCCATCAGCACTAGCAGTACCACCACCGACCACCATCACCACCGACCAGCACCATCATCATCTCCCCATAAGTGGTCCCATATAAACGTCATCCTGGATAATCTCCCCCATTACTTCCATGCCAACTCCCTACCACCTCCTCCAAGACACTTTCCATCCCTTCCTCGCCCCATTACCCACTTCCCTCATCCCAGCATCCTCTGTGGGATCCCTCCATCTCCAGGGAGACTAACAGAAGGTCATTTAAGGTCAAGATAACAGCAGGAAACCACTACCTGCCCGCTACTTGGGAAAGCCAGTCATTTTAGATTTTGCACTGAGGGACAAATTTATTTGACAATGGCTTCCTCAAGGTTATAGTTCAACTCCACTGTTGTTTCTAGCATTAAATTAAGAACTTAAGAGCATGTGAAAGGAGCAGCACTGCAGGCCTAATGGCCCATTCTAGGCAGATCTAACCACAACCACTAGTGTATTTATTGCGGAAACGTTTCGCCAACTAGCGGCTTCCTCTGCAATGGATTGAGCAAACCACCGGTTGGCGAAACGTTTCCGAAATAAAGATACCCAAGGTATCCCGTAACTTGGTTGCTAGCGCACTCATCTCACACACACTGACGTTCGTGGTCCGATCCCCGATTCGGTTGGATACATTAAGGCGTGTTTCCCTAAGACACCTGCTGTCCCTGTTCACCTAGCAGTAAATAGGTACCTGGATGCTAGTCGACTGGTGTGGGTCGCATCCTGGGGACAAAATTAACCTAACTTGCACAAAATGCTCTGCATAACAAGGGACTTTCTATATAATAAATCACTGATGTCAGCTAGGTTTGTACACGTTGTACATGTTGTACATGAATGGTGTACAATATCGACATGTACATGTACTTGTAGAAACAAAGATTATTGTCTAATTTATCAACCTGTCGGTTCTCCGAACCAGTTATATACACTAGTTTTTTTTTTTTTTATTCGCCGGTATTCTCCCGGCCCGGGTCTTTTCCAAGTAGTGGTGACCCGGCCTTGGCTCCCTATCTGGGGAGTGTCTCGAGACTTAAGTCTCCCATGGGAGGAGGTACAAGTACCTCCTCATCTTTGGGACCAAGTGTCCCCAGGCCTAGCCACATTCCCCGCCCTCACGGGGCTCGTAGGGAGAAGCTAGGCCTCTGGTCTGCCATCTACCCCGCCTCAAAGGGGCTCGTGGGGATGGCAGTCTTATGAGCTGCAGATGGTAGCAAGCTCAGGCCTCTCTTGACCTTTTCTATATACACTAGTGTACTAGTGTCCAACGAATTATTCACCAGAGGTTCTCGCTTCACTGACACTACTAGAGAGATTGTTCCACTCATCCGCATCACTAGTGGAGAACCAGTACCTTCCTAAATCCTTTCTAAATCAAAACTTTTTCCACCTTTTACCCATTTCTGCGAGTCCTGTCTTGCTTAGATACTTTCACGAAGTTATTTATATACCCTTTTGTTTATTCAGGAATAATTTGCACTGGAAATTATTCTATTACAGCAAAGAATCCATGATTTATTTTGTATTGCAATGCAGTAGTACTTAGGAGACACAATCGGAAAAGTTAGGCAGCGTGACTAACACTGGTATACAATACAGACAAGTTAACATGAAACATGTGCAAGAGGTAGGTATCTTCATTCCGAAACCATGACTCACGAAATCTTAACACGATTGTAAACAAACCAGAGTACAGGTGGGGTTAGAACCCATGGCGAGTGAGTTGTAAAACTTCAGGCCAGTGCGTAAGCCACTGGGCCAGCTGGCTACAATATGATTCATCCGGCTAGGTATATTTATACACCATAGGGAGGTTTCGTTTCCACTGCAGGCTTCCTCAGTCGAACACACGAGGTAGCAGAAGCAGTCGAGATGTAATGATGTAAGCAGTCCATCACCCTGGTAGTTTTGAGGTGGTCAGTCCCTCAGCCTGGAGAAGAGTTCTGCACCTCACCTCTAGCATTATATACTACTCCATTCTGATATTTCAATTTCACACTGTTCCAGACTTCAGAGCGGAACTCTTCCCCAGGCTGAGGGACTGACCGCCTCGAGACCACCACCTGGAGGATAATGGACTGATAACTTCATCTATACACCTCTACTACTACCGCTACCTCCTGTGTGTTCGACTGATGAAGCTTACTATGTACGCAAAACGTTTCAGAATATAAATACTTAATCGCTGCACAAGTGCCTAACTTGTCCGAGTTGGGCAGTGTTAGGTAAGGATACAAACTGGACGGGTGACCGCGGTGACTGTCAAGATTAGAAGCGGCTTGACAAAACTCCCGGAGAGCGAAACGTTGCCACAATAAAATGTCACATTAGTTGCACTTGTAACCATTTACCTAACAGATCAGAAACAAGTAACACACCGTTTCGAACGATGGTTAAGTTTCTTCTTGACACGACTCTACGCCCCTCCTCAGGTGAATAGGAATCACCAACAGTTTGGCTGATCAGAGATCGACGGCCGCAATTACCGACCCGAAATACACAGCATGCTAGTGGCTTTATGTAAATATGATAATGGTACACAATCCCGAAGGGTTGATAAGTAAGGTACAAGTGCAACAGTTAGGTATCTTGGAAACGTTTCGCCTACACAGTAGACTTCTTCAGTAGAGTTATAATCAGTCCATCACCCTTAAATAGTTCTAGTTTTGAGGTGGTCAGTCCCTCAGCCTGGAGAAGAGTTTACATGTAAACTACCTTACTGTACACTGCAGAAAAGAACTAAATTTGTATGTGTATGGAGGATCGAGCCTGCACCTCCTCCCCTCGCGCTGAATGACCGTGTGGCTTAACTTTGTTACGATAAACGCTGTTTTTTTTTTTTTTTTTTTTTTTTTACGTGTGATTGACTGCTGTCGCCAGTACGACTTCCCGGTAAATCTGGTGCGACCTCCCGGTACATCCGGGACGACCTCCCGGTATATACGATACGACCTAAAGTCCAAATTTCATTACGACGTCCCGTACAATACTCAGTACGACCTTCAGTACATGCAGTACGACCTCCAGTACATCAATACCATCTCCTTCACGATATCCAGGACATCCAGTACCTCCAGTATGTCCCCGAGTACATCCAGTACCTCCAGTATGTCCCCGAGGACATCCAGTACCTCCAGTATGTCCCCGAGGACATCCAGGACCTCCAGTATGACCCCGAGGACATCCAGTACCTCCAGTATGACCCCCGAGGACATCCAGTACCTCCAAAATGACCCCGAGGACATCCATTACCTCCAAAATGACCCCGAGGACATCCAGTACCCCCAGTATGATCACCATTTCATCCAGTATGACCTGTTCTCCAATTAATGGCAGCCCATTTCACCCTAATGGCCCCTCGTGCCTATCTACATGACAGTGTTAACCAGTGTTATTCTACGGTTAACTTATCTTACAAATATTCCAGCACAATTACCCAAAAATAGTGAAAACACGAGCGACTTACATCTGGCAGCACAGGACGTATAGTGACATTTACAACGTTCATTTTCTGACGAAGGATAAAGGAACATCATTTGGAGGACGATTCACTAACGATAGTTACAGTGTGTTATGATGGTTGGTAAATATTAGTGATATAAATTTTATATTCTTGATAACTATTCCATCTTAAAATATAATGTTGGACAGAGTTTACCTTTCCTCTGTAAACAGTTTACTCTGACTTTACTCTCCTTCCCTCCCTCCCTCCCCTGTTGCTGCCCTAACCTACCGTATGTTGCCATTCCTTGCCTACCCACAAAACCCACGGGAGGCATGATCTGGCAGGGAAATGCGTGTTTACTTACACCTGCTGTCCTCGTTCACCTGGCAAGAAAGTAGGTACCTGGGTGTTAGTCGACTAGTGTGGGTCGCATCCTGGGGGACAAGACTGAAGGACCCCAGTGGAAATAAGACAGACAGTTCTTGATGACGGACTGACTTTCTTGGATTATCCTGGGTGGCTAACTCTCCCGGGTTAAAAATACGAACAAAATCTTATCTTACGTCAGTTTCTTGAAAGATTCTTTGGTGAGATTCCTGAAACCCAATAAAAAAAAATGCTGATGAACTAGACACTTGTGAAACACTTGAATATCTGTAGTGTGGAAACGTTTCGCCAACCAGTGACTTCCTCAGTCCAATACAAAGTAAAAAGGTTGAATATCAGTAGTAGTTTGAGGTAATCTTCAACATTTCTTCCCAGTATTGGACTGAGGAAGCCAATGGCTGGCGAAATGTTTCCACAATACAGATATACCAGTGTTTCACAAGTGTCTAATTCATCATTATGCTGGTTCTCTGAAAGATTGGTCTACAAAAAATTTACTAAACGTGCATATGCTGCCGAGGCTTTTCAAAGTTATTGAATGGTAATACTACTCTCTTCTCTGGGCAGAGACGCCTGGGGAACACTTCTCTTGTGAATACCCTTCCTGAAGAGGCTATTCAGTTGATGTGATCCTCAGGGGATTTGCTCGGTACTGTGCTCACCCCGAGGTCTTTCTCTTTGAGTGAAGTTTGCAGTCTTTATTCCCCGAACCTGTACTTTGTTTCTGGTCTTCTTGCCGTTCCCAAATTTTCATAACCTTGTACTTGCTGGGTTGAATTGCAATAACCCGTTTTCAGGCCAATTCTTCAACTAATCTACATCAATTTCTATCCTTTTCTTGTCCTCTTCCATCTATTCTCCTTAGTTTCGCATCTGTGAACAGGAATAAAATCATTCTCTTTTGGCATGTCGTTCATGTACGCCAGAAACAGTACTGATCCTTGTGGAACCCCAGCTGTCACACTCGCCCATTCTTACACCTCTTCCTGGACACATTGTCTTATTTTTAATTCTTTGATTCACTGCAATGTTTTTCCCCTAGTAACCCTACACTGTTGTCGTACCTAGTGTTGGTACACTTAGTGTTGTACACTAACACCTAGTGTAACACCTAGTGTTTTAACGCCTAGTGTCAGTACACCTAGTGTTGTTACACCTAGTGTTGTTACACCTAGTGCTGTCACACCTAGTGCTGTCACACCTAGTGCTGTAACACCTAGTGCTGTCACACCTAGTGCTGTCACACCTAGTGCTGTCACACCTAGTGTGGCAACACTGCCTCTGGGTATCTGGTAACACTTAATTATTGCTCATTAAGGCTTTAATTAGGGTGATGCAACTTAACACCCATTAGTAGGGTGGAGGCTGTGTGCTGGAAGGTGTCAGAATGGGGAGGATGGGGGAGGAGAGGGCAAGATGGGGAAGGGAAGCTGAAGAGGGGATGAGAGGAGGAACGGGTGAGGAGTTGGAGGGGGGGAAGGATATGTCAGCTGATCCGTGTTGCATGGTTGTGTGTGTGTGTGTGTGTGTGTGTGTGTGTGTGTGTGTGTGTGTGTGTGTGTGTGTGTGTGTGTTTTATATGTGCGTGCTTATGAGAAAAATCCAACATAACTGTATCGAAATTTACAGTAAATAAAACGGGGAGGAGAAAAGGCAGCTGATGTTACCCAAGGTCATGACTCAGCTACGTAGCGAGGTCACATGGGACACAGAGCATGCATGGTAAGGTCACGAAAGGTCAAGTACTTCGAATAAATGATTTACAAAAGATACAGGAAGATAAATACAACTTTGAAACACTTGGTAAACGTTTCAGTAATAAAGATTTTACTAGTATTCCACAATTGTCTTATTTATCAATATACTTAATTATTGCACATGAGTCATCATCACTGAGCTCCACCTTACTGAGCTCCACCTTACTGAGCTCCACCTTACTGAACTCCACCTTACTGAACTCCACCTTACTGAACTCCACCTTACTGAACTCCACCTTACTGAACTCCACCTTACTGAACTCCACCTTACTGTACTCCACCTTACTGTTCTCCACCTTACTGGACTCCACCTTACTGGACTCCACCTTACTGGACTCCACCTTACTGGACTCCACCTTACTGGACTCCACCTTACTGGACTCCACCTTACTGGACTCCACCTTACTGAACTCCACCTTACTGAACTCCACCTTACTGAACTCCACCTTACTGAACTCCACCTTACTGAACTCCACCTTACTGAACTCCACCTTACTGAACTCCACCTTACTGAACTCCACCTTACTGAACTCCACCTTACTGAACTCCACCTTACTGAACTCCACCTTACTGAACTCCACCTTACTGAACTCCACCTTACTGAACTCCACCTTACTGAACTCCACCTTACTGAACTCCACCTTACTGAACTCCACCTTACTGAACTCCACCTTACTGAACTCCAGCTAACTATAAGCGCCATCTTAGGGCCAGATGGCGTGAAGGGCCTCGTTCCTACGTTAAATATATCAGGGTTTGTCGACGTCGATCAGTAAGGTATATGGAATGTTTTCTCGGAGAGAGAACATCGAAGAACAAGCTTTTAGAGGAATAATGCCTTGATTGCACAGAGCGAAACGTTGTCCCAGTCGAAGCTCAACACAGAGCGAAACGTTGTCCCAGTCAAAGCTCTCCACAGAGCGAAACGTTGTCCCAGTCAAAGCTCTACACAGAGCGAAACGTTGTCCCAAAGCTCTACACTGAGTGAAACGTTGTCCCAGTCAAAGTTTGCTGTGGAAAGTGTGCCTTCACAAGTACCGCAGCAGGACGCCATTAGCATCCAAGACGATCTCCGCTGACACTTTCGCTCAAAAACGATAATGAAAGACAGAAAGCAAATATATATCAAGGCAAAATGCTTTAGTTACGAGACTGTCTAGTCTTCAGACTTTGGTTACAGACTATTCAGACTTCGCAAGTCTAACAATGTATTGACCTAACAATGTGTCTAATCATCTAACAACGTATGCGTTATTCTAGCAATGTGTATATTCACCTAACGTTATATTATTTGCCTAAGAATGTACATAACAGGTGTTGAAGACAGGTGCATCGTCTCGCACCAGAAGCTTTAATGAAACACCAGATGAGAGAAATACCTGGCTCACCTTGCACTCGTCTCTGTAGTACAAGCAATCCATAGGTCACGTAGAGTCATGCATCTTCATGCAAAGTCACGCAAGATCACACAAACTTTACGCAACTTCAGCTCAAGTTCCTCGAGCTGAAGTTATACAAGTATATATACGTATTGTGTGTGTATGTGTGTGTGTAATTATATCACACACACACACACACACACACACAACAAAGGTGTGTGTGTATAGTTGTAACACACACACACACACACACACACACACACACACACACACACCTGTGTTAAGTGCTTATTATCATGTATGTTTATTCTGGGATGGTTGTGGTTATCCTTGGCTATATTTAGCAGTCCTTTCCTATATTCATCAAGCCTCGGCTATATTCAATAATACTTGCCACACAACAATCCACATGAGAATAAAACAACAGATAATTATCGTGTATTTCGACTTGCATCTGAAGCCCTCTTCAGTGCTGTGAATATTACCTGTGTTTAAAGAAAGGAAAATTTGGGAAAAATATCTATTTTAAGGAACTTTTCATACTGAATAAAACTATTAGTGATTTATATTACACAGAAAAAAAATGATGAAACAAAAAGTTGTGTTTTATGACTGAACGTTCCTATATTCCACTCTCCAGTGTTTCAGTTTATACTGAGCTGTTTATCTCTTGTTTACCAGTAGTCAGGGATACTTTTATCCCCAGAGTATTCCTGGAGATGGTTTCAGGGGCCAACGTTCCCGCTCCATAAAGGTGGCAGCAAAGCATTAGCTAAGAACTATAGACCAATAGCTCTGACGTCCCACATCATAAAAATCTTTGAAAGAGTGCTAAGAAGCAGGAATGCAAATCACCTGGATTCCCAAAATCTGCACAATCCAGGGCAACATGGGTTCAGGGCAAGTCGCTCCTGCCTCTCACAACTACTGGATCACTATGATATGGCCTTGGATGCACTGGAAGAAAATCAGAATGCAGATGTAATATACACAGACTTTGCAAAAGCATTTGACAAATGCGATCATGGCGTAATAGCCCATAAAATACGTGCTAAAGGAATAACTGGGAAAGTGGGGAGATGGATCTTCAACTTCCTAACAAATCGAACACAAAGAGTAGTGGTCAACAGAGTTAAATCGGAGGCTGCCATAGTGAAGAGCTCTGTTCCACAAGGCACAGTACTCGCCCCCATCTTATTCCTTATCCTCATATCAGACATAAACAGAGATATACACCACAGCACCGTATCATCCTTTGCGGATGATACTAGGATCTGCATGAGGCTGTCATCTGCTGAGGACGCGGTTAACCTCCAAGAAGATATAAACAAAGTTTTCCAGTGGGCAACGGTAAACAATATGATGTTCAATGAGGACAAATTCCAACTACTCCGTTATGGAAAACTGGAGGAGATAATAACTAGAACAGAGTATACTACTGACTCCGGCCATACAATAGAGCGGAAAAATAATGTAAGGGACCTGGGAGTAGTAATGTCTGAGGATCTCACTTTCAAGGATCACAACAGTGCCACGATCGCACGTGCAAAGAAAATGATAGGATGGATAATGAGAACTTTCAAAACGAGAGATGCCAAGCCCATGATGATCCTTTTCAAATCACTTGTTCTCTCTAGGCTGGAATACTGCTGTACATTAACATCTCCATACAAAGCAGGTGAAATCGCAGATCTAGAGAGTGTACAGAGATCCTTTACTGCACGTATAAGTTCTGTCAAGCACCTTAACTACTGGGAACGCTTGGAAGCACTTGACTTGTACTCGTTGGAACGCAGGAGGGAGAGATATATCATAATCTACACTTGGAAAATCTTGGAAGGAATGGTCCCAAATCTGCACACAGAAATCACTCCCTACGAAAGTAAAAGACTGGGCAGGCGATGCAAAATGCCGCCAATAAAAAGTAGGGGCGCCATTGGTACACTAAGAGAAAACACCATAAGTGTCCGGGGCCCAAAACTGTTCAACAGCCTCCCATCAAGCATTAGGGGAATTGCCAATAAACCCCTGGCTGCCTTCAAGAGAGAGCTGGACAGATACCTAAAGTCAGTGCCGGATCAGCCGGGCTGTGGCTCGTACGTCGGACTGCGTGCGGCCAGCAGTAACAGCCTAGTTGATCAGGCCCTGATCCATCGGGAGGCCTGGTCATGGACCGGGCCGCGGGGGCGTTGATCCCCGGAATAACCTCCAGGTAACCTCCAGGCCCGGCCTGTGACCAGGCCTCGTAGGTCCCAATTCTCATTTCATATATAACTATACACACACAATATATATATATATATATATATATATATATATATATATATATGTGTGTGTGTGTGTGTGTGTGTGTGTGTGTGTGGGGTGTGTGTGTGTGTGTGTGTGTGTGTGTGTGTGTGTGTGTGTGTGTGTGTGTGTGTGTGTGTGTGTTGGGGGGAAGGGGGTGCCGAGTAGGCAAAAATGGTCAATTAGCAAGAACTCGTTTAAAATTAAGTTCTCTCTAAAATTTCTCTCTTATACATTTAAAAGATACATTTTTCATTTATGTTAATATAAAATTTAATGACTTCGTACCAAAATAACCTCAGAAAACTTACGTAACCTTATTATAACAAGCGTAGTTTCATTTAGCTGAATCAAACTAAATATATTTCATTCAAGTTTATAATTTAATAAAAAAAACACAATGAAATACATTTTTTTCGTTAAATTCGGAATGATTTTTGCTAAATTATTGCATACAAAAATTTTCGCTTGTCCTGTTTGGCAAGAAGTGAGTAGCTATTTAAGCCAAAATAGCAAGTTTTACTTATTCGGTACGACATATATATTTATATAAGCATTGTGTATCAGTGCAAACTGAGCATCAGAGATCACGGCACTTTATTCACACAGCCAGATCCCATATAATGTTTGTAAAAAAATTTCGCCTGTTTGAGAATTGCTCAACATACATACACACGTGCGCGCGGTTTTGCCCTACCATCTATAGGACTAATATGGTGTACACAAAACAGCTGCTTCAAGAAGCAAAATCTAAAGATGATCCTCCCTCTCCCATATATTTTCCACTTTCTAGATCTCCCTCTCTCCTTCCCTCCTTCCCATTAAACCTCTCCCAGGGCAGCTTAGGAGTGGGCGTGTGGTCAGTGCTAGTCCCCAGGGATAGGGTGGCACAAGGTGTGGTTGTTTGTGGGGAAGTAACACCCTCTTCCCTACCTCCCTTCCCACTCCCCCCTGGAGGCAGGGAGATGAGGGAGAGCGGCCCATCCTGGCACCACCACTCAAAAGCATGCAAATATGTACGTTTCCTGGTGATGCTCAAGAACCGTATTACCAGAAGCTAGCTTGGTTTTAATGTGGTCTTAATTTGCTTGCTTGTGGTTAAGTATGTAAACTGACCTAACCGAAACTAGTCTAACTTAAAGTAGATTATTATTACAATCAAAACTAAGCGCTAAACCACCGGGGTTAAAAGTGTGATAAGCTTATTTAGGTACACATAATTATGTATAATTATCATACCTAGAAACCTGTGTGTAAATTATCTAGGATAACCCCAAAGTGGCTAACTGACTTTTTCCACTGGGGTCCTTGCTTTTTCCACTGGGGTCCTTGTTTTTCCACTGGGGTCCTTGCTTTTTCCACTGGGGTCCTTGCTTTTTCCACTGGGGCCCTTGTTTCTCCACTGGGGTCCTTGCTTTTTCCACTGGGGTCCTTGCTTTTTCCACTGGGGTCCTTGCTTTTTCCACTGGGGTCCTTGTTTTTCCACTGGGGTCCTTGCTTTTTCCACTGGGGTCCTTGCTTTTTCCACTGGGGTCCTTGCTTTTTCCACTGGGGTCCTTGCTTTTTCCACTGGGGTCCTTGCTTTTTCCACTGGGGTCCTTGCTTTTTCCACTGGAGTCCTTGCTTTTTCCACTGGGGTCCTTGCTTTTTCCACTGGGGTCCTTGCTTTTTCCACTGGGGTCCTTGCTTTTTCCACTGGGGTCCTTGCTTTTCCACTGGGGCCCTTGTTTTTCCACTGGGGCCCTTGTTTTTCCACTGGGGCCCTTGTTTTTCCACTGGGCCCTTGTTTTTCCACTGGGGCCCTTGTTTCTCCACTGGGGTCCTTGTTTTTCCACTGGGGTCCTTGTTTTTCCAAAAGGGGTCCTCGTTTTCCACTGGT
This sequence comes from Cherax quadricarinatus, assembly GCF_038502225.1. Lineage (NCBI taxonomy): Eukaryota > Metazoa > Arthropoda > Malacostraca > Decapoda > Parastacidae > Cherax > Cherax quadricarinatus. The sequence goes on along the minus strand of NC_091352.1, from coordinate 18,056,538 downwards.
GTCCTTGTTTTCCACTGAGGTCCTTGTTTTCCACTGAGGTCCTTGTTTTCCACTGGGGTCCTTGTTTTCCACTGAGGTCCTTGTTTTCCACTGAGGTCCTTGTTTTCCACTGAGGTCCTTGTTTTCCACTGAGGTCCTTGTTTTCCACTGAGGTCCTTGTTTTCCACTGAGGTCCTTGTTTTTCCAATGGGGTCCTTGTTTTCCACTGAGGTCCTTGTTTTTCCAATGGGGTCCTTGTTTTCCACTGGGGTCCTTGTTTTTCCAATGGGGTCCTTGTTTTCCACTGGGGTCCTTGTTTTTCCAATGGATCCTTGTTTTCCACAGGGGTCCTTGTTTTTCCAATGGGATCCTTGTTTTCCACTGGGGTCCTTGTTTTCCACTGGGGTCCTTGTTTTTCCAATGGGATCCTTGTTTTCCACTGGGGTCCTTGTTTTTCCAATGGGATCCTTGTTTTCCACTGGGGTCCTTGTTTTTCCACTGGGGTCCTTGTTTTCCACTGGGGTCCTTGTTTTCCACTGGGGTCCTTGTTTTCCACTGGGGTAACCCTGGTCCTCACAGTGTACCAAGAGGCTGCAACTTGCCTTGCAATGCACAAGTTCGTTCAAATGACAGTAATATGTTACACTATGTAAATGACAGTAATATGTTACACTATGTAAATGACAGTAATATGTTACACTATGTAAATGACAGTAATATGTTACACTATGTAAATGACAGTAATATGTTACACTATGTAAATGACAGTAATATGTTACACTATGTAAATGACAGTAATATGTTACACTATGTAAATGACAGTAATATGTTACACTATGTAAATGACAGTAATATGTTACACTATGTAAATGACAGTAATATATTACACTATGTAAATGACAGTAATATGTTACACTATGTAAATGACAGTAATATGTTGCACTATGTAAATGACAGTAATATGTTGCACTATGTAAATGACAGTAATATGTTGCACTATGTAAATGACAGTAATTTGTTACACTATGTAAATAATATTATGCTGTGCACACTACGTAAATGATAGAAATATGTTGTAAACAATATGTAAATGAAAGTGTTTACAACTTGTTACTATTATGTTATAAACAATATGCAAATTATAGTGTTTACAACATATTCCTATCATTAACATCGTGTTTACAACACTGACTACACCTGACGTTTAGTTAAACTAGTCCACTTCAGACAACGTTTTCTTGCTAACGGATTTAATTACGCAAATGTCTAGACATGTGTTATTTAGTTTAGATTAGATTGTCGTCTATAAGAACAAATTACCAATTATAACACAGTGCAACAGTAGTAAATGCAAGAATAACGAACGATAATAATAAATTTTGAAGCACAAACCCATTGAGCGTAAAGAACAGTCAGATAAATCACATTTTTCTACCCGAGTCTCAGTCATACATTTGACGTTCTTAAATAACAAAAAGGCACAATACCGTAACTGGAACAATACACAAATAACCCGCACATAAAAGAGAGAAGCTTACGACGACGTTTCGGTCCGACTTGGACCATGACAAAGTCACACTTCTCTCTTTTATGTGCGGGTTGTGTATTTGACGTTCTTAGTCAAAGTGATATGCTGACGTTGATTAGGAAAACTGCTTCCTCCATTAGGAATTACGTGTAAATTAAGACCACGTATGATGCTAAAATGACCTCATTTTCCATTTTCAAGTGTATATTCTGAATCAGTATAGAAAATAGTACCCCTGATATATGATCAATCTACTCTCCGAGAAAGTTTACCTCAGACCAGTACAGGTAAACCACTGGTCGATATTGATATATATCTATCTCTGTCTCTTCTCTGTATCACTATCTCTATCTCCATATCTCTTTCTTTCGCTGTTTCTCTCTCTCTCTCTCTCTCATCTCCTGACTGAAAACATAATCTGGTGTAGGCCGTGAAGGCAGAGGGAGGGGAGGCCGACAGGCCTAATCCATATCTGTATTTTTTTTTCTGAGAGTTTGTCCTATTGAATGAGCGTCAACCCTGAGAACTCCCGTAGTACTGAGACCTCCCTCCCGGCCCTGACTTACCCTCTCCCGAGGGAGAGGGGAGGATGAGGGAGAGGAGAGCCAAGAGGAGAGGAGATGAGGGGAGAATGAAGTGAAAAATGGAGGGGATGTGTATGAGGAAGAGAACAAAGGTGAGAGGGAGGAGAGGTAGGTGTGTGTAGGTAGGTGTGTGTAGGTAGGCGTGTGTAGGTAGGCGTGTGTAGGTAGGCGTGTGTAGGTAGGCGTGTGTAGGTAGGCGTGTGTAGGTAGGCGTGTGTAGGTAGGTGTGTGTAGGTAGGTGTGTGTAGGTAGGTGTGTGTAGGTAGGTGTGTGTAGGTACGTAGGTAGGTAGGTAGGTGTGTGTGTGTGTGTGTGTGTGTGTGTGTGTGTGTGTGTACTCACCTAATTGTACTCGCCTAATTGTGGTTGCAGGGGTCGAGACTCAGCTCCTGGCCCCGCCTCTTCACTGATCGCTACTAGGTCTTCTCCCTCTCTGCTTCCTGAGCTTTGTCATACCTCTTCTTAAAACTATGTATGGTTCCTGCCTCCACTACTTCACTTGCTAGGCTATTCCACTTCCTGACGACTCTATGACTGAAGAAATATTTCCTAACGTCCCTGTGACTCGTCTGAGTCTTCAGCTTCCAGTTGTGACCCCTTGTTTCTGTGTCCCCTCTCTGGAACATCCTATCTCTGTCCACCTTGTCTATTCCCCGCAGTATCTTGTATGTCGTTATCATGTCTCCCCTGACCCTTCTGTCCTCCAGTGTCGTCAGTCCGATTTCCCTCAAACTTTCCTCGTACGACATTCCCCTGAGCTCTGGGACTAGCCTTGTTGCAAACTTTTGCACTTTCTCTAATTTCTTAACGTGCTTGACCAGGTGTGGGTTCCAAACTGGTGCTGCATACTCCAGTATGGGCCTAACATACACAGTGTACAATGTCTTGAACGATTCCTTATTAAGGTATCGGAACGCTATTCTCATGTTTGCCAGGCGCCCGTATGCTGCAGCGGTTATTTGCTTGATGTGTGCCTCCGGTGATGTGCTCGGTGTTATGGTCACGCCAAGGTCTTTCTCCCTGAGTGAGGTCTGTAGTCTTTGTCCACCTAGCCTATACTCTGTCTGCGGTCTTCTTTGCCCCTCCCAAATCTTCATGACTTTGCATTTGGCTGGGTTGAATTCGAAAAGCCAGTTTCTGGACCACATGTCCAGTCTGTCCAGGTCTCTTTGCAGTCCTGCCTCATCCTCATTCGATTTAATTCTTCTCATCAACTTCACATCATCTGCGAACAGGGACACTTCAGAGTCTATTCCTTCCATCACGTCGTTCGCATATATCAAAAATACCACTGGTCCTAGAACTGACCCCTGTGGGACCCCGCTCGTCACAGGCGCCCACTGTGATACCTCTTCACGTACCATGACTCGTTGTTGCCTCCCTGTCAGGTATTCCCTGATCCATTGCAGTGCCCTTCCTGTTGTATGCGCCTGATCCTCTAGCTTCTGCACTAATCTCTAGTGTGTGTGTGTGTGTGTGTGTGTGTGTGTGTGTGTGTGTGTGTGTGTGTGTGTGTGTGTGTGTGTGTGTGTTTTACGTATGAGGAAGAATAGGAGGGAGAGAGAGAGGGGGGGGTGTGGAGAACGTCGCAAAATTTGTTTCAGTTTTATGTTAAAACAAAACAAAAAATAAAAGTATTGATTCTTAATGTTTGAAATCACTGCTGAAGAAAACAATCAACTTTATCCACGTTCATTATTATTCAATATTTTAACTTACAAGTATAACGAATATATTAACTTGAATGATGAATTAGCGTGGATGAATTTACTGACGTTCTTGACGAATTTACTGACGTTCTTGACGAATTTACTGACGTTCTTGACGAATTTACTGACGTTCTTGACGAATTTACTGACGTTCTTGACGAATTTACTGACGTGGATGATGAACCTGATGTGGGTAATGAATTCATTGACGTAGGAATGATGGGATATGAGTGGTGAAGAATGATGGGGTATGGGTGATGGGGAATGATGGGGTATGGGTGATGGGGAATGATGGGGTATGGGTGATGGGGGAATGATGGAGCATGGGTGATGGGGAATGATGGAGCATGGGTGATGGGGAATGATGGAGCATGGGTGATGGGGAATGATGGAGCATGGGTGATGGGGAATGATGGGTGATGGTGAATGATGGGGTATGGGTGATGGGGAATGATGGAGCATGGGTGATGGGGAATGATGGGTGATGGTGAATGATGGAGCATGGGTGATGGGGAATGATGGAGCATGGGTGATGGGGAATGATGGAGCATGGGTGATGGGGAATGATGGGGTATGGGTGATGGGGAATGATGGGGTATGGGTGATGGGGAATGATGGGGTATGGGTGATGGGGAATGATGGGGTATGGGGAATGATGGGGTATGGGTGATGGGGAATGATGGGGTATGGGTGATGGGGGAATGATGGGGGATCGGTGATGGGGAATGATGGGGTATGGGTGATGGGGAATGATGGGGTATGGGTGATGGGGAATGATGGGGTATGGGTGATGGGGAATGATGGAGCATGGGTGATGGGGAATGATGGAGCATGGGTGATGGCTGTTGTGGTGGTTATGGGGAAGGTTATGTTGTGATCATTTTGCAAAGTTAATAGACTATTATGAAGCAATTTCAAAATAACACTGAAGCTGTTACCTTCTCCCTCCCACCACTTCTCATCCTGTCTCCCACTTGCTTATTATCTCTCGCCTTTCCCATCATCCTCCCCATAAACCTTACTCAATTTCTCCCTTGCTGCCCCTTTTTCACAAGCTCCCCCCTCCTGCATTTTCCTCTATCTTCCCCTCCTGTTCCTCCCCTCAGCTCCCACTGCTGCAGCTCCCCAACCTCGTGAAGTTTATTTACGAACAGGTACACACAAATAGTGACAAATTATCATACATAGTAATATGTAATAAGATCACAGTAAACAGGTAATTTCAGAATATGCAAAACAACCACTCTGAAAGAATAGAGAAATTCCAAGCGCTTTCGTGACTACTCACATTATCAAGGAACTATGATAATGTGAGTAGTCACGAAAGCGCTTGGAATTTCTCTATTCTTTCAGAGTGGTTGTTTTGCACATAGTAATATGTATGTAAATTACCTAGGATAACCCAAGTCAGACTAAGTGACTTATTTCCATTGGTGTCCTACCTGGAGTCTACCTGGAGGGTATTCCGGGGATTAACGCCCCCGCAGCCCGGTCCACGATCAGGCCTCCCGGTGGACCAGGGCTGATCCGACACCGTCTTTAAGTATCTGTTCAGCTCCTTCTTGAAGGCAGCCAGGGGACTATTGGTAATTCCCTTTATGAATGGTGGGAGGCTGTTGAACAGTCTTGGGCCTCTGACACTTATGGTGTTTTCTCTTAGTATACCCATGTACTTTTCATTGGGGGTATTTTGCATTGCCTGCCCAGTCTTTTACTTTCGTAGGGAGTGATTTCTGTGTGCAGATTCGGGACCATTCCTTCTAGGATTTTCCAAGTGTAGATTATACCTCTCTCTCGCCTGCGTTCCAACGAGTACAAGTCAAGTACTTCCAAGCGTTCCCAGTAGTTAAGGTGTGTGATAGAACTTATATGTGCAGTAAAGGGTCTCTGTACACTCTCTAGATCTGCAGTTTCACCTGCTTTGAACGGAGATGTTAATGTACAGCAAAATTCCAGCCTCGAGAGAACAAGTGATTTGAAAAGGATCATCACTGGCTTGGCATCTCTTGCTTTGAACGTTCTCATTATCCATCCTATCATTTTCTTTGCAGTTGTGATCGTGTCACTGTTGTGATCCTTGAAAGCGAGATCCTCAGACATTACCACTTCCAGGTCCCTCACATTATTTTTCCACTATGTATGATCAGAGTTTGTAGTATACTCAGTTCTAGTTATCATCTCCAGTTTTCCATGACGGATTAGTTGGAATTTGTCTTCATTGAAGATCATATTGCTTTCCGTTGTCTACTATCCCTGCACAGACACCTAAATGAACAGTTTCAAACACCCTGAGCTTCTCTAAACGCGATTATTTCAGTGTTCTTACTCCTATAATAATAGTAATAATAATAATAATCTTTATTTCTACAAGAATATGACAGACTTAGCCGACATGATGGGCATATAATACAGAACGCCCATGGCCATACAAATTAATAGGTGTATTCATGAGTAAGCGCCAAACTCTTAAGAGTTATATAGTAACACAAACTCCCGTAGCTGTGTTGCAGACCTGCAGAAGTGGCTGTTGTTTGTGCCACAAACAATGGCCAGTATCGAGGTCGTTCGACACACTGAACATGAAGAAGTTACTCTCAGTAAGATCTGTGTAAATTGCATATATTTTAACCTATCAACAGTTCACTATATAGTGTATACAAGTATACCTGCCTGGAGTTTACCTGGAGGGTGTTCCGTGGATCAACACTCCTGCGGCTTGGTCCTCGACCAAACCTCCCGGTTAGGGCTTTATCAGTCAAGCTGTTACTGCTAGAAGCACGCAATCCAACGTACTGATTGGGCACTGATTCTAAATACATGTCCAGTTCTCTGCTGAAGACAGGCAGGATTTCTATTGGTAAATTCGCATATGCATGATGGCAGGCTGCTGAACAGTCTTGGCCCCCGGACACTTAATATTTACTCTCAAAGTACTCGTGGCACCCCTGCTTTTCACTAGGGGGATGTTGCACAGTCTGGTGCAACATCCCCTGGTCTTTTTGAGACGCGTTTCAAGGTGTAGATTATGATTAATCTTTCTCGCCTGTGTTCCAGCGAGTACAGGTCAAGGAATTTCAGACAATCCCAGTAATTAAGATATTTGAATTAATACGTTCAGTGAAGGTTCTCTGTACGTTATCTTGGCTGTTAGTGTGCAGTACTTGGCACACTAACAGCTGTTAGTGAAGCTGTTAGTACAGCAGTACTGTAGCCTAGAGAGAGCGAACGACTTAGGATCATTGGCACTGCATCCCTTGTTTTCAAGGTTCTCATTATCCATCCTATCATGTTCCTCGCGGATGTGACTGATAATGCCACAGTTGTAATCCTTGAAGGTCAGATCCTCTGACACAACATGTGTACACTACTTACATGTGTATTCTCTTTACAAATGAATACTGGTTACAAGAGGTCAAGGGTCTCAACACATGTTAGAAAATTGTTTAACAGCAAGATCACACAAATATCTCAAGAGAACCCGATGCCACGCAGATATGAGACAGCTGCCGGCTAGAATGAGTCTGCCTTACTGAAGTGATTACCACAAACGAGGTAATCGAACCAACCAACCAATCCACCATTGATAAGCCAGCGGCGGTACTGCACCCTGGCGCTCACCACATCATCTAGCTGCATACCACCAATAGGTGGCAGTTCTTGATATAGTCTCAACTTCTACATTAGCGTGTGTGTGTGTGTGTGTGTGTGTGTGTGTGTGAGAGAGAGAGAGAGAGAGAGAGAGAGAGAGAGAGAGAGAGAGAGAGAGAGAGAGAGAGAGAGAGAGAGAGAGAGAAAGTAATCCTCAGAGACGGGAGTGGCCAAGTAACAATAACTTTCGTTACTCTCAAGTAACATTAATTCCTACTCTGCTGGAGCGACAACTTTGAAGTTGTCGTAGCTGCAGATAATCTTGCAGGTATTCTTACTATTTAACACAAAAAAAGTGTAGCCGCACACTGAGGGTTCCCACCTTGTAACACTAAGAGCAGGGTAACCGCACACTCTAGATGTACTGAACCTAGTTTAAAGAGGAAAAAAATGGAATGAACCACCATCTGTGGGTGACGGCTGGTGACAAGACCAGGACCAAGACCTGGACCGTTTCGATCTTCTGCGATAACTTCAGGTACACATCCCAGGGGGTCAGATTCTGGTACCTGTGGTATTATGCGCCCTCCTGCGGTATTATGCGCCCTCCTGCGGTATTATGCTCTCTCCACCGTACTGTATGCTAAATGATTATGGATGAAAGTGTCTAAAGCCATAAAAAAGACATGAAAGATTAGAGTCGGTTTTAGTAGCAGCATCAGGAAGAGCAAGAAGCCACGGTTGTAAATTGATAAAAAAAAAGTGGAGCCCAAAGGATACCATAAAAAATATTCTACGTAAACAGGATAGTAGACTAATGTAAATGAATTAAAAGTAGATGTAGTGATACAACCACTCGAAGTTTTAAAGAATGTGAAGTAGAAATGACTGAAGACGAGACAGGTAATTGTTAAACAATGATAGTTGTACTTGAATGTACTTGTAATTAAATAAACTTACGTAGTTGTATGTGTGAGGGTGTCACGCTGGTTCCTAGGTCTCGAGGGTTGACTACCACAAGCAGGAGCTGCTGAAGTGCCTGACGGGGGACATGTGATGGTGCCATCATGAGGACCATGTATGGGTAAGCTAACGGAAGGCCTCGGTCAGGTGATCAAAAGCTCCAGCTGCGGGTCATCATAAGAACCGCATCAGGAAACCACTTGTTTTGTTTTCCGACAAGATTTACCTACCTAACCTTAGCTTAATTTCAGAGGACTATAACCCCTCACCTCCCTCATCCATGTTAATCCACATACCGAGTCAGCCTAAACATCCATTAGACTGATCAAATTTCCTTTTTTCTTTGTCAGGTTCATTTAAACTCCTTTGCAGTTTTCCTTTTGTTGCCTATTCTCTTGTATCGCAAACAGTACACATCAGACTGTACTGTCCCGGTTATGTTTACGGGGTCGATTCATAGCTCCTGGCCCCGTCCGTTAAATTACATTCCCCATCATTTACTCCTAGCCGCTTGTGCCCTGTCATTCATGCACTGGAAATATTGTCGTGAGTGTACTTCTAACTCTCGTGCGTGTGTGTGTGTGTGTGTGTGTGTGTGTAGGGGGGGTTGCAGGTGTCTGATCATAGCTCCTGGCCCTGCCTTTTCGCTTGTCGCTACTAGGTCCACTCTCTCTCTGCTCCATGCTCTTTGCTGTATATCTTCTTAAAGCTGTGTATACATCCTGCCCCTACAACATCCCTCTCACTTACCTTCGACATACCTCTGATGAGTTTTGAGAGTTTCACTACTCTCGGAGCCCGGCCATGGGCCAGGCTAGTCTGGTGCTTGCCTGGTCAACCAGGCTGTTGCTGCTGGCGGTCCGACAGTAACCCGGCAGGAAGCCGTGACTCATACGAGTCCTCATCTTCCAATTGTAGCCCCTTGTTGCTATGTCCCAACTCTGAAACATCCTGTCCCTGTCCATTTTGTCAATACCTCAGTATTTTTTTTTATATCATATCCCCCTACCCTCCTGTCCTCTAGTGTCGTCAGATCGATTTCCCTTAACCTCTCCTCGTAGGACATACCTCTTAGCTCCGGGACTAGTCTTGTTGAAAGCCTTTGCACTTTCTCTAATTTCTTGGTGCTTGGCCAGGTGTGGGTTCCAAACTGGTGTTGCATACTCCAGAGTGTGTTACTTACCATTCTGTCCTAGGCACATGTCAATTAGACACTAATCTTGTTGCGCGCGCGCGCGCGCGTGTGTGTGTGTGTGTGTGTGTGTGTGTGTGTGTGTGTGTGTGTGTGTGTGTGTGTGTGTGTGTGTGTGTGTGTGTGTGTGTGTATACAAGACTGTGTATACACGCGTATGCGTTTATCGAAGCTGTAATCACGCCCCACAGCCTAAGAGATCCGCAAGAATTTTAAGCACAAATTGAAAACGATGATTGCTCAAACGAGTGGAAACATCCCTTACCTCCCTCCTTCCCTCCCTCCCTCCATCCCTCTCCCTCCCTCCCTCCTCTCTGAAGGTTGAGCTGCCAGTTGTGTGACCACTAAGGGAGGCAGGGACGGTCAGGGGAGATGTAGGAACGGTAAAGGGGGGTAGGTTAGGATGGTAGGTGAACGGCAGGGAGGATAGTTGAGAGGCAGGGGCGGTAGGGATATAAGTAAGGGGGCCTAGGGGGATGTTGGGAAGGGAAGGTAGGGCAGAGCTGCAGGTTCTTAAGCAAATGGAGAGGGAGAGGCGAGGAAGGGCATTGGGTTCTTAAGGTAAAGGGGAGCAGAGGTAGAGACAGAAGGGAAAGGTAGGGCTTTTTAAAGGGAAAGAGAGAGGTTGGGGGAAGTGAGAGGTTGGGGGAAGGGAGAGGTTGGGCGAAGGGAGAGGTAGGGGGAAGGGAGAGGTAGGGGGGAAGGGAGAGGTAGGGGGGAAGGGAGAGGTAGGGGGAACGGAGAGGTAGGTAAGAAGGAAGAGGTAGGGGGAAGGGAGATGTAGGGGGTAGGGAGAGGTAGGGGGGAAGGGAGTTCTTAAAGTAAGGGGATGAGAAGACATTTCTGGGAAAGGAGTACAAAACTGAGGCTTCTGATTTTTAAATAAGGGAAGTGGAGCAGAGGAGACATATACAAGGGAAAGGGAGCAGAGGGAATGGACAGGACAGATACAAGGGAAAGGAAGAAGAGGCATTGACCTAGGAAATTAAAAAGCGATGGGAATTTTTGTAAAGGAGAGAGTGCTAAGAAGCAGGATTGCAAATCACCTGGATTCCCAAAATCTGCACAATCCAGGGCAACATGGGTTCAGGGCAGGTCGCTCCTGCCTCTCACAACTACTGGATCACTATGATATGGCCTTGGATGCACTGGAAGAAAATCAGAATGCAGATGTAATATACACAGACTTTGCAAAAGCATTTGACAAATGCGATCATGGCGTAATAGCCCATAAAATACGTGCTAAAGGAATAACTGGGAAAGTGGGGAGATGGATCTTCAACTTCCTAACAAATCGAACACAAAGAGTAGTGGTCAACAGAGTTAAATCGGAGGCTGCCATAGTGAAGAGCTCTGTTCCACAAGGCACAGTACTCGCCCCCATCTTATTCCTTATCCTCATATCAGACATAGACAGAGATATACATCACAGGACCGTATCATCCTTTGCGGATGATACTAGAATCTGCATGAGGCTGTCATCTGCTGAGGACGCGGTTAACCTCCAAGAAGATATAAACAAAGTTTTCCAGTGGGCAACGGTAAACAATATGATGTTCAATGAGGACAAATTCCAACTACTCCGTTATGGAAAACTGGAGGAGATAATAACTAGAACAGAGTATACTACAGACTCTGGCCATACAATAGAGCGGAAAAATAATGTAAGGGACCTGGGAGTAGTAATGTCTGAGGATCTCACTTTCAAGGATCACAACAGTGCCACGATCGCACGTGCAAAGAAAATGATAGGATGGATAATGAGAACGTTCAAAACGAGAGATGCCAAGCCAATGATGATCCTTTTCAAATCACTTGTTCTCTCTAGGCTGGAATACTGCTGTACATTAACATCTCCATTCAAAGCAGGTGAAATCGCAGATCTAGAGAATGTACAGAGATCCTTTACTGCACGCATAAGCTCTGTCAAGCACCTTAACTACTGGGAACGCTTGGAAGCACTTGACTTGTACTCATTGGAAAATCTTGGAAGGAATGGTCCCAAATCTGCACACAGAAATCACTCCCTACGAAAGTAAAAGACTGGGCAGGCGATGCAAAATGCCCCCAATAAAAAGTAGGGGCGCCATTGGTACACTAAGGGAAAACACCATAAGTGTCCGGGGCCCAAGACTGTTCAACAGTCTCCCATCAAGCATTAGGGGAATTGCCAATAAACCCCTGGCTGCCTTCAAGAGAGAGCTGGACAGATACCTAAAGTCAGTGCCGGATCAGCCGGGCTGTGGCTCGTACGTTGGACTGCGTGCGGCCAGCAGTAACAGCCTAGTTGATCAGGCCCTGATCCATCGGGAGGCCTGGTCGTGGGCCGGGCCGCGGGGGCGTTGATTCCCGGAATAACCTCCAGGTAGGGTGGCAAAACCCTTAGTGGGAGAGAAAGTGAGCAGTTCAAGTCTTAAAGGGGGAAGGTAAAGGGTTAAAGTCTTTGAAGAGATAAGGGGTTAAAGTGGGAGTGGGGAGGTAAGGGGATAAAGCCTTGGAGTAGGGGAGGTAAGGGGGGAGGAAAATTAGAGGTTCCAGAGGTAATGGGTTAAGGGTTTTGGGGAAAGGGAGAAGAGTGGATCCAGTCATAAAGGAAAGCAAGAGATACTAGACATAAGGAAGAGAAAGTAGATAATTGGAAAAACAGTAAGGAAATAGTAGTTGAAGTCGAGGTATATAATACCGGACAATATGAAAGTTAAGACACATGTGCAACATCTGGGTATCTTTATTGTAGACGTTTCACCATCCAGTGGCTTTATCAATACAGATTCTAGGACATAATTAGAAGACAGTAGGACTAGAATCTGTATTGATAAAGTCACTGGATGGCGAAACGTCTACAATAAAGATACCCAGATGTTGCACATGTGTCTTAACTTTCATCTTGTCGGTATTATATACCTTTCTTGCACAACTTGTCAGACACTGTAACATCATGGAATCTTGGCTCAGAGGACATCTACATGACTGTTACAAAAAACGCGATTCTAAAAGCTTAGAGATCTCCAGTGAATACTAGAAAGGACTGCCCTTCTAGCATCCAGCCTGTTACTGGGTTTTCATAACAATTAGTCAGTATCCTTGTCCAATTATAACCATTAGAATTCAGTATGATTCAGTAGTGCTTCAGGATTACAACTGGTAGGCTACTAACTAGAGAAATTAAAATTTAATAAATTTATTAAGTTGTCTAGGCGTATATCAAATTAAATTAATCACAATAATCAAAATAATATTAATCACTTCTCTCGTGTACAGTATTATTGTGCTGATAGCACATATCACATTTATAATTCTTAAGTACCGTCTGGTACATTAACATTTAATAATACAATATACAAATAAGTGTGTGTATGTGTGTAAGTGCTCTAAGTAGTTCGCTATGTCTCACGACTAGACTAGACTTAAACAAGTGACTGACAAAGTCCTCACATAAACTAACTTCTTGACCAACTGGCAGTCAGAACAGTCTGCTTGAACAATAAAAAGAATGCTAAGCCCAATAGCAATATAACAAGCGACTGTGACACAACCAGGATCAAGGAGATAATATAACGACACTAAGCAGGGACCATCAGCAGATCCTCCACAAGTCACCAAACTCCCATACTACTGAATATAAGTTCAGCATAAGAAAATCCCCGACTGTGACAGTACACAGATACCAGTACAAGTTAGGTCAGAAGCTACAGCTCAGGACCTGAGTTGCTCAGAGTGTCTTTGCGACACACAACCTCAGTACAACGTCGAAAATCACTAAGTCTATACAATGTTCTGTGAACAGAGTTCTACAGAACTAACAAGAAAGCTACAGAGACGATCTTCCAATAAGGGCCAATAAGGAAGAGTTAGGCACTTGTCAGGAATACGTCCAACCACCAAGCGAGTCTAGACCAGACTGAATACTTCAGGTGAGGCGAGTACACCCCCCTCTATCACGTGATAGCTCCGAGGACGGTTGCTGCCCAGCAACAACGAGAAGCCGGCAGAGTAACGAGCCACAAGCGATAATTACAGTAGTTAGACAATCAAGACTTGAACTATGAGCACATAATATATGTGTTACATCCTACCTAACAACATAACTAAGTCAAATAATAATATAAAGCAATATATTTACGATTTAGCTATTATCGCAAATATAAGCAATATAAAATTATATGAAAAGGTAATAATTATATACATATACATATATATTCATAATATACATTGTAACCCATTCAGGGGTTGCAACAATGACCTTCACGGCTACTACAACTAACCCATCCATTTGGGTAGGACCTACTTCCACTGGGGAATCTCACCTACCAGCGACTAAGTCCTCGTCTGCTACACGTCCCTATCCACTGACGCCTATATAACCGCCAGTCTCCTTGCCTTTGCTCCAGAATCTCCTCCACCACGATTTTATGAACACTAACATCAAGGCTGAGGGACTGATTACCTCATCTTTTGTATATAGTTCTACTGTCTTCTAATTATGTCCTAGAATCTGTATTGATAAAGTCACTGGATGGCGAAACGTCTACAATAAAGATAACCAGATGTTGCACACGTGTCTTAACTCTCATGTGGGTTATTAAAACATGCAAATAAACTATATAAACTGCAGGAAATGTATTTCACTAGACAACAAGAGCATTTCACTACTTCATGGAAGCTGTGTTTATTTAATATGACATTAAAGGTCCCTCAATTTCATCGCTGGTAACTCCTTTAAATTACTTGCAAAAGTAATACCTCAAGAAGAAATTTCTAGCTTAACTGTTGGTAAGACGATATCGCAGATTATATACACTGATGGGTCTAAGCAGGAGTCTACTGGCAGGGCTGCAACTGCTCTTGTTGTCATCTCTCTGGATAACAACTAACAATTATCTTGAGTTAGACATATGAATCAACTAGGACTACACGGCAAACTGAATTATTTGCCATCCTATTGCCACTAAAGTTGACTTATGACACTGATCTTCACTTCTGGATCATTACAGATTCTGTCATCACTGAAGGCACTTAGCACTTGATTCACACGAAGACTAATTGCTCACCAGAGAAACTTGAAAATTCTTATGGACTCACAATGAATTACTCCTATATAACAAAGTTGATGAAGTAGCCAAAGTGCCTTAAAAGAAAAAATGGAATATAACTTGCAATGTGAATTATATTAGAAGAAAAGTAAATAATTAATCAATGTCACATTAATGCAATTAGAAGCCTTAAGTCAGACTCGCTCTGAAAACATGAATATAGATCAGCATATTTACGGAGCGACTTGCAATGTGAACAGACTGATGATATAGCAGCCAGGCTCAGGCTTGCTTACAAATATTTCTGGCAGTTTGGCAAAAATAGATGATTAAACTAAATGTAAAGTAAGTGGCCAGCCTTGTGTTCACTTTCTTAAGCACTGCTTGATTGTCCACTTATTGATATAGAAATACAGTATAATAACCTATGTGATATGTCAAGGTATCTTACTAATGAACCTATGAGGGCTTGTTAGTGCCCCATGCAACTATTGTAATCACGGGAGGGACTGCTCCCTAACCTGCACACAGAAATCACTCCCTACCAAAGCAAAAGACTTGGCAGGCGATGCAACATACCCCCAGTGAAAAATAGGGGCGTCACTGGTACACTAAGAAAACACAGTAAGTGTCTGGGGCCTAAGACTGTTCAACAGCCTCCCACCAGCCATAAGGGAAAATTGCCAATAGACCCCTGGTTGTCTTCAAGAGAGAGCTGCATAGATACCAAAAGTCAGTGCCGGATCAGCCGGCCTGTGGTTCGTACGTTGGACTACTTGCGGCCAGCAGTAACAGCATCGTTGATTAGGCCCTGATCCACCAGGAGGCCAGGTCAAGCACCGGGCCGAGGGGGCGTTGATCCCCGGAATGCCCTCCAGGTAGACTCCAGGTAAGGGTGAACACTGAAAATGGGGGTCAACTCCATTTGGATCCTAGTAAGGAAAGACAGTGCTAGTTCAATGAAGCAAGAATCTTCCTACAGCATTAAGGCTATTGAGAAGTTGTGTCCTACATGTACAAACTTGTGTGTGTGTGTGTGTGTGTGTGTGTGTGTGTGTGTGTGTGTGTGTGTGTGTGTGTGTGTGTGTGTGTGCGCGCGCGCGCGCTAGCATGCGACCTTCCGTGTGTGATCACAGCAGTTGGGTACCGATCCACTGAACCATCACACTACAAAAGCAAAGGACCGTGCGAAGTGACTGCACCCCGGTGGAGGGGGAGGGGTGAGTGCAGGTCAACACAAACCTTCAGACACATTCCTGATAGGCATCACAAACACACACACACACACACACACACACACACACACACACACACACACACACACACACACACACACACACACACACACACACAACAGACGGAATATTTTGCCCATTTCAACAATACATATATTTATCCTCCCTCCCTGCCCTTCATTCTTGCCCTATTGCCCCTGTTCTCATCTTTCTCGCCCCTCATCACCTCTCCTTGTGTCACCCATCTCTACACCCCCCATTATTCTCTCTATTCCCCCCATTCCCTCCTGACCATTATCAGCCACAATGACATATACAAATACCAAGGACAAAATCCTCCCTCAGTTTCCCAGCGGCTACATACGGGTTTCCTTGCTTCATTGAGCAGAGAATAACAAATACAGGTAGGCCTATAGGTGTGTTTTTGTCAGAGTTGCTCTAGTGTTTGAGATTTCTGGGATGTTTTTAGGTGTGTATGTGAACAGACGGTCTCGCAGCACCAGAGTCTAGAGTCGACAAACTCTGAACCTCCAATGCTGTATCACAGGCATCCTCCAGGTCAAAGCAGACCGACAAAGCACGAAGGCGTGGGAAAAAATACCTCCTGGATATCATCAGGTGTGCCAAGAAGAACTAAGAGGTCAGTCGTCGATCGTAAGACACGCAAGTCAAACTGGAGCGGACAGATGGAGTATTTCATGTTGAAGTACCAGACGTGGGCCTGGTCAAGGACTGGGCCACGGGGGCGTTGACCCCCGGAACACCCTCCAGGTATCCCTATGATATCCAGATTCATTACCCCGTATATTTCTAAACGCAAGAAACACACACCAAAGTTACATTCCATCTTCTTCCTTCAAGGTACTTTCTTTAGTTAATTTATCAGCTCTATCATACTGAAGTTAATGCATGACGGAATCTGTAAAAAATGTACAGCAATTCCTTTGTCTCAGAATTTTTAATAACTATACCTGGTTACAGTTATCGTTTATTTATTATACTAGACAAACACCTTCAGTGATGACAGAATCAGTAATGACCAAGTTCAGTGTTACAAGTTAACCGACACTCCTTCAGGATAGCAAAGATTTAATTAGAAGTGTAAAAGCTTAGTTAATTATACCTAACTCGACATATTTGCTAGAGTTTTTATATAGTCGCAGTAAGAGAAGATGCAGCTCTGCTAGAAGACTTCTGCTTAGATCCATCAGTATAATTTGCTATATCTTCTTACTAACAGTAAACAGTGATGAGCATCTTGGGAGGAACTTTAAGATACGTCATATTTAATGACTACAATACGGGGTGAAATGCTCTTGTCTACAGGGATACATTTCATGTAGGTTATGAAATTTAAATTATATGTTTTCATGAGTTATGGTGACAGTGTCTGGTTTTCTCAACATTTCCATGCCAAATGCAGCGTTAAGGGTCAGTTTTCCTATTACTTATCAAAGAAGTCAGTCCTACTGGTTCTCAAGATACTGCATGATGACTAACATACGAAACAATAAGAAAGAGGTCGAGACGAACGAGAGAGAGAGAGAGAGAGAGAGAGAGAGAGAGAGAGAGAAAATACGAACACTTTTTAAGATCCCTGAGAAGACAATCATAATACTGGCCAAATCCTGGTTAAAATACCTGTTAAATACTGGTTAAATAACTTTTCAAGTTATGGCGCGTTGTACATGTACATAGCTGTACATTCTTAGCATTATGTCCTTGTATTGATAAAGCCACTGTTGGGCGAAACGTCTACAATAAAGATACCCAGATGTTGCACATGTGTCTAATTCTTCATAAAATCATGGTGTTATTTGGAAAGTGGTACGTCTTGTGTGTGTGTGTGGGGGGGGGTTGTCGTGTGTGTGGGGGTCGGGGAGGGGGGTTGTCGTGTTTGTGTGGATGGGGGTTGTCGTGTTAGTGTGTGTGGGGGTGGGGGGTTGTCGTGTTAGTGTGTGGGGGTGGGGGGTTGTCGTGTTAGTGTGTGGGGGTGGGGGGTTGTCGTGTTAGTGTGTGGGGGTGGGGGTTGTCGTCTTAGTGTGTGGGGGTGGGGGGTTGTCGTCTTAGTGTGTGCGCGCGTGTGGAGGAGGGGGGTTGTCGTGTTAGTGTGTGTGCGTGTGGAGGAGGGGGGTTGTCGTGTTAGTGTGTGTGGAGGAGGGGGCTTGTCGTGTTAGTGTGTGTGCGTGTGTGGAGGAGGGGGTTGTCGTGTTAGTGTGTGTGCGTGTGGAGGAGGGGGGTTGTCGTGTTAGTGTGTGTGGAGGAGGGGGGTTGTCGTGTTAGTGTGTGCGCGTGTGGAGGAGGGGGGTTGTCGTGTTAGTGTGTGTGCGTGTGAAGGAGGGGGGATTGTCGTGTTAGTGTGTGCGTGTGGAGGAGGGGGGTTGTCGTGTTAGTGTGTGTGCGTGTGTGTTTTGGTCTGAAAGTACGAGGATATATAAGGACTGGTCGCTGCTTCCCTGAGGAAGACAAACTTCTCACCATCTGCTCTTCCGCGTCACTAACCTCCGCTGGTGTTAAAGTCAGAGAGGTCAGTGCTGTCACCATAATAACCAGAGACGCTAATACTGTCGATACGATACAGTAATTCCAACAGTTATGTCTGATGTCAAAGGTGTTATTACAGACAACAAAATGCAATAATAAGCGTAGTTAATACAGCATTATTATAAACGAAAGGAAGCGCTAAACCCACTAGTCTGTGTCTGTGACGGATTTTCTTCTCCTGTGTCCGACAACGTGTGCGTGTGTGATAATTTATGTATGTACTCACTGTTCTCAACAGTTTTGTACTATATATATGTATTATGTATCTATAACATATGCTCTCAATAAAAAAAAATAAATGAAAAAAGTCATAACATTATAACCACGCTGTTGCAGCCAAATATACTGGTGTAGCATACCTATGACTGTACTTCCTTACTGTAACACACACTGATTTGTAGTACACACTGATTTGTAGTACACACTGATTTGTAGTACACACTGATTTGTAGTACACACAGATTTGTAGTACACACTGATTTGTAGTACACACTGATTTGTAGTACACACTGATTTGTAGTACACACTGATTTGTAGTACACACAGATTTGTAGTACACACTGATTTGTAGTACACACTGATTTGCAGTACAACTGCCTCACAGTATACATTAGGGGGATTACCAATAGACCCCTGGGTGTCATCAAACAGGCACTGGACAAGCACCTAAAGTCGGTACCTGGCCAGCCGGGCTGTGGCTCGTACTTTGGATTGAGTGCAGCCAGCAGTAACAGCCTGGTTTATCAGGCTCTTATCCACCAGGAGGCCTGGTCACAGACCGGGCCGCGGGGGCGTTGACCCCCGGAACTCTCTCCAGGTAAACAGTGATTTGGAATACACAAGACTCATTTTTAATTAATAACAACGCAAAAACTATTTTTTTTTCCAGGAATCACACAAATACAAAGGCCTTAGAAAAGACTAAAGAACACTTTAAAAGGATTTCAAAATCCCTCCACGCTCAGCAGGAGTCGTGACTCGACCCGTTCAACCACAAATAGGTAGGTACAAATAGGCGAGTGTACACAGCATTTCCCGATCACATGTTTGTCCGACCCATTTCTGAAGCCACCTAAAGTGCTAGTTTCAGTGATTCCAAGGTGATCCAGATCCTCAGATCAAGAGCCCTTCACTAGCAACAAGGCACGCCCCCCTTAGAGGAAAGCAGCCTAGGAGGAAATCTCTGGAGGCGCTCAAGCATTCTCACGTGTTTAATGATATGTGTGGGTGGAGTGGGTCGGCGGATGGGTTGGGTGGGCTTGGTGGTGTAGGCTGGGTGGGTGGTGTAGGCTGGGTGGGTGGTGTAGGCTGGGTGGGTGGGTGGGTGGGTGGGTGGCGTTGCCTACTTGGGAATTAGTCTCACAAGTAATGTGTAAATTATCGTGAAAGATTCCTTGTTAAGATTCATGAGAGCCTCTCTCATGCTTCCCACAAATATATACACTCTTGACATTTATTCATTTTGCATGTATTTTCGCCTAATTTTGATTACAGTAGTCTAGTTTCAGCTTCTGGCCCTGCTTCTCCGCTGGCCCTATTGCTAGATTCACACTCCTACCTGCGTGAGCCCTATCATACCTATTCTTAAAACTATGTATGGATTCTGCCTCCACTTCGCTGTCTAGGGTCGTTCCACTTCGCAAACTTCCAGCTGTGTCCTTGTGAACCTTAGTCTCGCCCTGTGCACCCTGTCAATTTCTCAATATTTTGCAGTTTTATATTTATCAGATGTGTTTCACACAGGCGCTGCATACTCAAGGATGGGCCTGAAAGCCTACCCTAAATTAGCCTCATGTGCTTCAGTTCTTGGTACCTAAGGCGAAATACTTGGAAATATTCTCACCCCGAGATCCTTCTCTATCATTATAAATACCCAAGTAATGCACATGGGCATAATGTGATGCGTTAAAGGCACTAAATATATAAGTATATCTCAGTGCATATATACAGAGATTAATCCCATTCAGTAATAGGCATTAGTCATAATAGGTGGTGAACAGGTTATAAAAAGCCTTAACCGATGAGTAGTCGATAGGCTATTAACCCCAACGATTTGCACTCTCTGGAAAGGCGCAGAATTAAGGCTGATAGGATTGAAATGCGCACATGGAAAACCCTGAATAAAGCGGATATGGAGCTGACAATATCAAAGACAGGTTTCGAAAGATTTAAGATGGATAAATTTAAGTTTAAAAGGGATAGAGAAGAGCAATTGTTTGAAGATGCTTGGTATCCAGTTATAGTGTCCAAGCTTGGTATCCAGTTATAGTGTCCAAGCTTGGTATCCAGTTATAGTGTCCAAGCTTGGTATCCAGTTATAGTGTCCAAGCTTGGTATCCAGTTATAGTGTCCAAGCTTGGTATCCAGTTATAGTGTCCAAGCTCGGCAGCCGACCTTGGTGTCCAAGCTTGGTAGCCGACCTTGGTGTCCAAGCTTGGTAGCCAGCCTATGTGTCCAAGCTTGGTAGCCAGCCTATAGTGTCCAAGCTTGGTATCCAGTTATAGTGTACAAGCTTGGTATCCAGTTATAGTGTCCAAGCTTGGTATCCAGTTATAGTGTCCAAGCTCGGCAGCCGACCTTGGTGTCCAAGCTTGGTAGCCGACCTTGGTGTCCAAGCTTGGTAGCCGACCTTGGTGTCCAAGCTTGGTAGCCGGCCTTGGTGTCCAAGCTTGGTAGCCGACCTTGGTGTCCAAGCTTGGTAGCCGACCTTGGTGTCCAAGCTTGGTAGCCGGCCTTGGTGTCCAAGCTTGGTAGCCGGCCTTGGTGTCCAAGCTTGGTAGCCGGCCTTGGTGTCCAAGCTTGGTGACAAGCGCTCTGTTAATAAATTTTCTATATTACCTGCATAGTGTCGGCATGTTATACCATCTGTACCCCACTATACCACCTGTACCGAACTATACCACCTGTACCCAACTATATCATCTGTACCCCACTATACGAAAGTAAAAGACTGGGCAGGCGATGCAAAATGCCCCCAATAAAAGGTAAGGGCGCCATTGGTACACTAAGGTGAAACACCATAAGTGTCCGGGGCCCAAAACTGTTCAACAGCCTCCCATCAAGCATTAGGGGAATTGCCAATAAACCCCTGGCTGCCTTCAAGAGAGAGCTGGACAGATACCTAAAGTCAGTGCCGGATCAGCCGGGCTGTGGCTCGTACGTTGGACTGCGTGCGGCCAGCAGTAACAGCCTAGTTGATCAGCCCCTGATCCATCGGGAGGCCTGGTCATGGACCGGGCCGCGGGGGCGTTGATCCCCGGAATAACCTCCATGTAACCATGTATACCACCTGTACCGAACTATACCACCTGTACCCAACTATATCATCTGTACCCCACTATGCCACCTGTACCCAACTATACCACGTGTACTGAGGTTGGAC
The DNA here is from genome assembly GCF_038502225.1 of Cherax quadricarinatus. Classification (NCBI taxonomy): domain Eukaryota; kingdom Metazoa; phylum Arthropoda; class Malacostraca; order Decapoda; family Parastacidae; genus Cherax; species Cherax quadricarinatus. Next base: position 18,034,801 of record NC_091352.1, on the reverse strand, counting down.
AGATATGCGAGTGGGAGGGGTTGGGTAAAAGACCTACCGAGCATGGGCAAGTAATCCAGCAGTGGTCCACTATGAAATTGCTGTGGCACGTTCAAGAGAGGGATTTCTCCCTCCCGGGCAGCAGCTGCTGGTCCAGGCTGGGAACACGACCTCCACACAAAAGACATTTGGTCAGTTTACCGCTGACCTGACCTGACCCCAGGTCCCAGAGGTCACCACATGCCTTTTTAGACCGATTAAGATATCATCTGTCCTGCTGTTCCCACGGTCTGATCAGAGTAGTGAAAAATGAGTGGAGGAAGGACGAGGAGGGAGAGGGGAGAATAGGGAGAGAAGGGAAGGGTGGAGAGAGGGAGAGGGAGGAAACGAACGGTAGGAAGAGAAGCGAGGGAAAGAAGAGGAAGAAAAAAAAAGAAAAGATGAGAGATTTCAAGATTTCAAGTGATCTAGGTCAAACTAGATCACTCAGCACACTCGGTGTATCACTCTGTAGTCTACACAAATAACCCACACACAGGAGGGAGAGGAGTCTATGACAACGTTTCGGTCCGACTTAGACGATTTACAAAGTGGCTTTGTAAATGGTCCAAGTCGGATCGAAACGTCGTCGTAAGCTGCTCTTTCCTCTGGGCGAGATATTTGTGTAGTGCTGCAATCACGGTACTGAGTCATGTTGTTATTTACTCAGTGCTCTATTTAAAATACCAAACATGAAAAAAAAAATTAAAGGTAACAATAAAAACATGAAGCTAATATTAACACCAAGGTGATATTTAAAAAATCAAGGTGATATTTAAAAAATCAAGGTGATATTTAAAAAAATCAAGGTGATATTTAAAAAATCAAGGTGATATTTAAAAAAATCAAGGTGATATTTAAAAAATCAAGGTGATATTTAAAAAAATCAAGGTGATATTTTAAAAAATCAAGGTGATATTTAAAAAAATCAAGGTGATATTTATGAAAGTTAAGACACATGTGCAACATCTGGATATCTTTATTGTAGACGTTTCGCCATCCAGTGGCTTTATCAATACAGATTCTAGGACATAATAGGAAGACAGTAGAACTATATACAAAAGATGAGGTAATCAGTCCCTCGGCGTTGGAGTTAGTGTTCACAGCATCGTGGTGGAGGAGAATCTGGAGCAAAGGCAAGAAGACTGGCGGTTATATAGGCGTGAGTGGATAGGGACGGGCAGTAGACGAGGGCATAGTCACTGGTAGGCGGGATTCCCCAGTGGAAGTAGGTCCTTCCCAAAGAGATGGGTTAGTTGCAGCAGCCGTGAAGAAGGTCTTGTAGATGTCCTCTGAACCAAGATTCCATGATGTTGCAGTGTCTGACAAGTTGTGCAAGAAAGGTATAAAATACCGACAATATGAAAGTTAAGACACATGTGCAACATCAGAGGACATCTACAAGACCTTCTTCACGGCTGCTGCAACTAACCCATCTCTTTGGGAAGGACCTACTTCCACTGGGGAATCCCGCCTACCAGTGACTATGCCCTCGTCTACTGCCCGTCCCTATCCACTCACGCCTATATAACCGCCAGTCTTCTTGCCTTTGCTCCAGATTCTCCTCCACCACGATGCTGTGAACACTAACTCCAAGGCCGAGGGACTGATTACCTCATCTTTTGTATATAGTTCTACTGTCTTCCTATTATGTCCTAGAATCTGTATTGATAAAGCCACTGGATGGCGAAACGTCTACAATAAAGATATCCAGATGTTGCACATGTGTCTTAACTTTCATATTGTCGGCATTTTATACCTTTCTTGCACAAGGTGATATTTAAAAAAATCAATGTGATATTTAAAAAAATCAAGGTGATATTTAAAAAAATCAAGGTGATATTTAAAAAATCAAGGTGATACTTTAAAAAATCAAGGTGATATTTTAAAAAATCAAGGTGATATTTTAAAAAACCAAGGTGATATTTAAAAAATCAAGGTGATATTTAAAAAATCAAGGTAATATTAAAATCAATGCAATGTTAAACACATCAAGGTAATAGTAACAAAAACAACCTTTCAAACTGCATCCCTGTGTGTGTGTGTATGTGTGTGTGTGTGTGTGTGTGTGTGTGTGTGTGTAAACAGAGGTACATAGAAGTCTATTTTTACTGGAAAACGATAAACCCTTATGAAGTGTACATTAACCGGTAGATGCAACAATTTCTCTTCATTAACCAATACGTGTGATAGGCAGGAACGGGAAGGATAGGGACTGGATTTCGAAAATGGTTGTGGGTGACCTGAAGGATACTTGAAGGACATTTCCGGCGGGTCAACGCCCCCACAGCTCGGTTATTGACTAGGGCCCACCTGGGTAAACAAAAAAAAAAAAACTGGTCAAATTAAATGACCTCACTGGTTCAAAACCACTATCCCGTAGCTCGATTGCTACTGCACTCAACTCGCACACTGATGTCCGGGGTCGATCCTCGGTATGGGTAGAAACATTATCACGTGTTTCCTTAAGGCAGTTGCTGTCCAGTACAATAGGTATTAGTCGACTGGTGTGGATCGCATTCTAGCTCAAAATTAACCTAATTTGCCCGAAATGCTCAGCATAACAAGCTGCTTCCTATATAGTAGTATGTCATTAATACCAGCTAGGCTTGTATACCTTGTATATGTACTTGTAGAAATAAAGATTATTATAGTACCTCACTTGGCTGCATTTTGTGGTCAGCGAGAAAACAACTTTTACTCCACAAGACGGGCAGCAGACAGAACGCACCCTGTGGTTGTGCCCTTGTTAAGAGCATCACTTCAACTGCGATCATTTCTTGCTCAGAATGACTCGTGTCTGCAACATGTTCGTATACCATTCATACAATGATGAAATCAACTGAATAAAATCGTTTTCCCATTACTGGTTAGCGCTTCATCGTGTTTTCTTGGTTCTGGTATACTGTATATAGTCGATATATCCCTTCTAGTAATGAAGAGAGGTATTGTTCAAGTATTGAACAGAGGTTGAAAAAGTCCCACATCGGCATAGCTGGATGTTGAAAACTCAGACGAGTCACAGGGATGTCAGGAAATATTTCTTCAGTCATGGAGTTGACAGGAATTGGAGCAATCTGGAGAGTGAGGTAGTGGAGGCAGGATCCATTCACAGCTTAAAGAGTTACGATAAACCTCATTGAGCAGGGAGAGAGTGGACCTAGTAGAGAAGATGCGGATCCAGGAGCTGAGAATCGAATGAGTACAAATAGGTGAGTACGTGTACACACACACACACACACACACACACACACACACACACACACACACACACACACACACACACACACACGTACGTCCCCGGAAAGCACACATCAGCCAGATAACTGCTGCAGCATACAGGCGCCTGACAAACCTGAAAATAGTGTTCCGATACCTCAGTAAGGAATCGTTCAAGACTCTGTACACCATGCACGTCAGACCCATACTGGAGTATGCAGCACCAGTTTGGAACCCGCACCTGGTCAAGCACGTCAAGAAACTAGAGAATTTGCAAAGGTTTGCCACGAGACTAGTCCCAGAGCTAAGGGGAATGTCCTACGAAGAAAGGTTAAGGGACATCGGCCTGACGACACTGGAGGACAAGAGGGTTAGGGGAGACGTGATAACGACATACAAAATACTGCGAGGAATAGCTGAGGATGTTCCATAGAGGGGGACAAAGAAACAAGGGGTCACAATTGGAAGTTGAAGACTCAGATGAGTCAAAGGGATGTTAGTCATAGAGTTGTCAGGAAGTTGAACAGTCTGGCAAGTGATGTAGTGGAGGCAGGAACCATACATAGTTTTAAGACGAGGTATGATAAAGCTCATGGAGCAGGGTGAGAGAGGACCTAGTAGCGACCAGTGAAAAGGCGAGGGCAGGAGCTGAGTATCGACCCCTGGAACCACAATTAGGCGAGTACACACACCAGGCCAAGTGTCTACCGACAAGTACCCTCGACAAATGGCGACTAACATTTGTATTTAAGTCAGATCTTAAGAGTTGTGGATAAACATCTCCATACAAAGCAGGTGAAATCGCAGATCTAGAGAGTGTACAGAGATCTTTTACTGCACGTATAAGTTCTGTCAAGCACCTTAACTACTGGGAACGCTTGGAAGCACTTGACTTGTACTCGTTGGAACGCAGGAGGAAGAGATATATCATAATCTACACTTGGAAAATCTTGGAAGGAATGGTCCCAAATCTGCACACAGAAATCACTCCCTACGAAAGTAAAAGACTGGGCAGGCGATGCAAAATGCCGCCAATAAAAAGTAGGGGCGCCATTGGTACACTAAGAGAAAACACCATAAGTGTCCGGGGCCCAAAACTGTTCAACAGCCTCCCATCAAGCATTAGGGGAATTGCCAATAAACCCCTGGCTGCCTTCAAGAGAGAGTTGGACAGATGCCTAAAGTCAGTGCCGGATCAGCCGGGCTGTGGCTCGTACGTCGGACTGCGTGCGGCCAGCAGTAACAGCCTAGTTGATCAGGCCCTGATCCATCGGGAGGCCTGGTCATGGACCGGGCCGCGGGGGCGTTGATCCCCGGAATAACCTCCAGGTAACCTCCAGGTAACCGTTCTTTCAATGCTACACAAATAACCCGCACATAGAAGAGAGGAGCTTACGACGACGTTTCAGTCCGACTTTGTAAATGGTCCAAGTCGGACCGAAACGTCGCCGTAAGCTCCTCTCTTCTATGTGCGGGTTATCTGTGTATCGTGTATCGTTGTGCCTTTTTTGTTATCTTTCAATGCTAAAAGGAATATAACTAGTTAGAAGGAAAAAAATATTTTTTTTCACCATATAATATGCAAACTACTTCAAGGTTACATACGGTCACTTGATAATTTTAGAGAAGACTTTCGAATGAGTTGAGGTAGGTGACAGCTCTTGATTTATAAACCAAGGTTGTAAATCTTTGCCCATCACTGGATAAATTAACCAAAGATAGTGTGAGAGGAGAGATTGAGATATAAAACACACGCATGCTCCTGCACATTTACAATATACATACAGAGATAACTATATGCAAATAGATACATAAGTTTAAATATGTACACAGTTTGTAAAGCATGTATACAACTGGGGCGTCACTGCCCTGTTAATTGCTGACAAACTCAGAATGGACGAACGAACGAACGAGAGAGAGAGAGAGAGAATACGTTTGGTCATGCCATCCCCCCAGGACCCAGACAATTAACACTCACCCTAGACAATCCTCACCTCCTGTATACTTTGCCCTCCCGACTCTCAACATAAATAAATGCTTATTACTATTATTACTACAGCTATAGCTGACCAGAGATCTTGTGGCGCGTCGTTTCTGGCATCCAGTGTAAACTTCCGCCGTGGCTTCCTTCATCCGGATAAACTATTTCATATACAAATACTTATAATATATTATTTAAGTCATCTCTTTCACGTCTCCTCTATACAGACCGATATTTTTGTAAATGTAGATGATAAAGTAGATCCAAAATTGAATATATATATATATATATATATATATATATATATATATATATATATATATATATATATATATATATATATATATGTCGTGCCGAATATGTAAAACTGGTCAATTAGCAAGAACTCATTTAAAATTAAGTCCTTTCTAAAATTTTCTCTTGAAGATATATATTTTTTTATTAATGTTAATGTAAAAATTTTTAATTTTGCACCAAAATAATCTTAGAAAACTTACCTAACCTTATTATAACAAGAGCAATTTATTTTAGCCTAACCCAACTAAATATATTTTAGATTTGTTTACAGTAATTTAATACTATACAAACACAGTGAAATATATTTTTTTTTCGTTAGGTTCATAATGATTTTGGCGAAATTAATGCATACACAAATTTTTACTTGTCCTATATGGCAAGATGAGCGTTGCTATTTAAGCCAAGATGGCAAGTTCTGCCTATTCGGCAAGATATATATATATATATATATATATATATATATATATATATATATATATATATATATATATATATATATATATATATATATATATATAGAACCAAGGGGGCTTTACACTACAGTCTTTTAAACTGCAACATTAACACCCCTCCTTCAGAGTGCAGGCACTGTACTTCCCATCTCCAGGACTCAAGTCCGGCCTGCCGGTTTCCCTGAATCCCTTCATAAATGTTACTTTGCTCACACTCCAACAGCACGTCAAGTATTAAAAACCATTTGTCTCCATTCATTCCTATCAAACACGCTCACGCATGCCCACTGGAAGTCCAAGCCCCTCGCACACAAAACCTCCTTTACCCCCTCCCCCCAACCTTTCCTAGGCCGACCCCTACCCCGCCTTCCTTCCACTACAGACTGATACACTCTTGAAGTCATTCTTTTTCGCTCCATTCTTTCTACATGTTCGAACCACCTCAACACTTCCTCAGCCCTCTGGGCAACAGTTTTGGCAATCCCGAACCTCCTCCTAACTTCCAAACTACGAATTCTCTGCATTATATTCACACCACACATTGCCCTCAGACATGACATCTCCACTGCCTCCAGCCTTCTCCTCGCTGCAACATTCATCACCCATGCTTCACACCCATATAAGAGCATTCGTAAAACTGTACACTCATACATTCCCCTCTTTGCCTCCAAGGACAAAGTTCTTTGTCTCCACAGACTAGCTAAGGACTCGAACCCATGATGTTCTGGCCCGCCTCATGGTGAACGAATAATCACACGACGCTCTAACAGACAGGACCACAAAATCCTACAAGAACCAAGCACCCAGCCAAGCTAGGTGTGTTACCCTTGGTCCAAGGACATACGGTGGTGTGGGTGCCTCTAATTTCATTCTACTCCATGTTTGGTGTACTAGCCCAACAAGCAGTCTAATGGTAACCGTGGACGGTGACACCTACGCTACTCTGAGACCTCTCTCCCTGTTTTAGTTGCTCCTTTGCAACATTGCACAGCTCCTGATGGCGCACTGAGAAGTGTGAAAGTACTTGAGCTAAAGATTCTGTCCCCCCGTGGCTTGTCCTGCATAGTTAAGATCGCCCGTCTGCGATTGTTTGCATAATTATATATATAATGTCGTGCCGTATAAGTAAAACTTGCGATTTTGACTTAAATAGCAAATCACTTCTTGCCCAATACGGCAAACAAAAATTGGTGTATGCAATAATTTCGTAACAATCATTCTGTATCTAACGAAAAAAAATATATTTCATTGTGCTTGTTTATTAAATTATTGTAAACTTGTATAAAAAATATTTAGATGGATTAGGTTAATTAAATTGAGCTTGTTATAATAAGGTTAGGTAAGTTTTCTAAGGTTCTTTTGGTACAAAATTATTAATTTTTACGTTAACATAAATGAAAAAATGTATCTTTAAAAGTTGAAGATAAAATTTCAGAAAGGACAATTTTAAACGAGTTCTTGCTAAGTGACCAGTTTTATCTATTCGGCAAAAATCGCGAACAAGCGAGGCAAGATTCAAAACATGGACGGGAGTTGAAAGGCAGCTCTAGGCCTTTCGTGTTGCATTCAACACATCAGGAGATTGCAATGTTGCAGAAAAGAGGAGGTCCAAGTAAATACTTCTGTTGTCAAATTAACAGGACACCACACACCTCTACGCCCACCCGTTTTCCTGTTGCCTGACCAACAGAACACTGCCCACCACTTCTCTATACCAAAACTTATTGATGCTAATGGGGTTATAAAAAGTAAGCCCTAAACCAGTATGGATCATACAGCAAAAATTAATGGAAAGCTAAAAAAAATAAAAAGGTTGGACAGATAAAAGTGATAACGATTTTATTTTTAACAAAATTGGATACATCGTCGATGTATGACCCATACGAGATTAGCGCTTATATTTATAGTAATAAAAGTAATAATAATCAATCAGCTCCAGTAAGTTGGTACCAAAGCTTCACTTTATACTTCAGAATATTTGTCCCTTCAAAGTGGGGACCTTGATCCAGGGCATCGTAGCTACCCTCCCGTTCTTTGGGGAGTTCAATCCTGATTACCTCTCATAACATGAACCTCTCGGGTTTAGTAATTCCACATTCGTGCGGAAACGCTAACTAAATTTGCGAGTTTTGAAACTGCTGTTGCGAGGTCAGTCGTGTTGGAGATTTCCAGGACCCTAATTTTATCATCTTTGTGTTCTTCATTTACTGGATCATTTCGTTCATGCCAGCCTTCTAGGCCTTTAAAACGTTCATTGTTATTCATCTACGTAGAGCAAGATTATTGATAAAAGGAATTAGCTATCATTCTTCCCTATATTTCTCGGATAATGAAGATAAGAAGAGTGGTGGAGAACCCTAAAAGGAATGGCTTCCATAAACAATAGCCAAGTATTGTAGATGGTAATTCCAGTCTCGTAAATCTGCATGAGTTCTGTGACAATGTAACAGACGTGAGGCAAGACAGAGACGGGGGTTACCTGCATATTCTTGGACTCTTTAAGAAGACCATCGACACGGTTCTGGAGCAATGGGTGGAGTAGCAGGCAAACGTAACAGGGAAGGAGCTTCAATGTTTCTAGAAATAACTATAAAAGTGAAGACACATGTGCAACATCTGGATATCTTTATTGTAGACGTTTCGCCATCCAGTGGCTTTATCAATACAGATTCTAGGATATAATAGGAAGACAGTAGAACTATATACAAAAGATGAGGTAATCAGTCCCTCGGCCTTGGAGTTAGTGTTCACAGCATCGTGGTGGAGGAGAATCTGGAGCAAAGACAAGAAGACTGGCGGTTATATCGGCGTCAGTGGATAGGGACGGGCAGCAGACGAGGGCAAAGTCACTGGTAGGCGGGATTCCCCAGTGGAAGTAGGTCCTTCCCAAAAAGAGATGGGTTAGTTGCAGCAGCCGTGAAGAAGGTCTTGTAGATGTCCTCTGAACCAAGATTCCATGATGTTGCAGTGTCTGACAAGTTGTGCAAGGTATAAAATACCGACAATAACTAACAGAAAGTAAAGAGAACAGATAAGACACATGTGTAACAGCTAGTGTATTCCTAAACATTTCGCCCACACAGTAGGCCTCATCAGTCTAGCACAGAGATGGCAAATGCGAAGACGGTCTAATGAAGCCTATTGTGTACGTCGGGTCACCACATGGAGAAGACCCGGACCGGAAGCCCATCCTGGCAAACCTACGTAGTTGCACCTACTGCGTAGGCGTAACGTTTCGGAATAAAGGTAACTATCTCTTGCACACGTGTCTTATCTACTTGTAGGTATTGTATACCAACGTTATAAACAATGAGAGTCTGGGAGAGTGCATTAGAATGGACAAGTGTAATGAGCAGGACGCAGGTGTTCACAAGGGTTGTGGACTAAGTATTGTTTCTGCAGTATTTGAAAGTCATGATGGAAGATCAGTTCAAACTAAGAAACTGATATAGACCTGTTTGCAGATGCGACACTAAGGAGAATTAAAAAAAAAGGGAAAGGTTACAAACCGACGCGGTCAAACTACAGGATTGATTTGACAATTACCTATTGGATTTCAACCCCCAAAACTGCAAAACTAAGAAAAATAGTAAAAAAAAAAAAAAAAAGACCAAAAGCAGATTACAGGTTAAAGGGATGCAAGCTGCAAACTTCACTCAAGGTGGACTTCAGGGTGAGCATATCAAGCATATCACCTGAGGCGCACATCAACTGAATAACCTTTGCAACAAATGTACGCTACGCAAATGTAAGATCAAGTTTTAGGAATATCAACAAAGAATAATTCACGATACTACACACGGCACATGTCCGGCCCATCTAGGAATACATAGCACCAGTATGATACACAACTGATAAAGCGTGACTACGTGAAGAAAGTGCAGTGACTAGTAGCAAAGCAAAGGAAAATGAGCAAATGATCCTGATATCTTTAGAGGATAAAAGAACCAGGAAAGACAACGACATACAAAGAAGACTTGATAGGGTGAACAGGACAAGCCTATTTCTCCAGTCGACCTTGACGAGGTAATTTTAAGAATAGGAATAACAGGGACCATAAGGCTAGGAATAAAATCCTGCAAGCAGCAGAGGCCAGGCCAGGATCAGACTCGACACCTGCAACCACAAAAAACTAAGTACAAACCGGCGAGTACAAAAGCACGCAGCCACTAATAATGACTTCTTCATCTTTCAATAAACATCGTTGCTTAAAAACTTCTACCTAAACACAAAGAAAGACGTCATATCATAAACATTTATGTTTCCTAAAGTATGAGGGAAGAATTAAAAATAACCTTTGAAATATTAAACAACAGATTACTTGATTATTATTTAATGCCACAACGTGGGTACATGCGGATGGCGTGTTATTACATAAAGCAGCCATAATTACAAACTAAATAATCCTGTATCATACACTGTTTGCTGCTTCGTAACTACCGTCACCTGGTGGGAATTTTGCCTGTACTCATCTGCTTGTATGAATTTTCTCTTACTCTCTCTCTCTCTCTCTCTCTCGCGCACGCACGCACGCACACACACACACACACACACACACACACACACACACACACACACACACACACACACAGGACATATATGTAGATTAGAAACAAGGGCCATAAAACTGATCCTAGTGGAACGCCACTTGACTTCAAAATTCAGATTTCACCCAGTGCTTCCTGCTTGTCAGCCTCGACCCATTAAGGAGGTTCCACATTACCACGTGCTGCCATTCTGTTTTCTGTGTGAGACTATCTGAAAGTCAGAAAGAAAAAAAATAGCATTTTTTTTAATCATGTCCACCGCCTCAAATACTTTACTGAAGTAACTCAGTAAATTTGCAAGGCAAATCAATGTTAAAATTAATTAGTTTATTATATCGGCAATAATTAATCATTTGCCTACTAATGATACATGTCTATTAGACAGTAATTTGATGGTATGGGCTAATCTCTTAACTTGAAGATAAGAATTACAATAGCCATCTTTCATATCTCCGACACACCTTTGTGATGATATTCTTGAAAGACCAGTTAGCAACGGTTCACTCAGATCCATCTTGCATTCTTGAAGCATTTGCCTTATCAGTCACTACTAACTTATCACCCAACCTACCTTATCAACCACTCTACCAACCTAGCTTATCAACCACCCAAGCTACCTTATCAATCTCTCTACCAACCCAGCTTATCAAGCTCCCCACCAACCTACCTTATCAACCTCTCTACCAACATAGCTAATCAACCTCTCAACCTAACTTATCAACCACCCAACCGACCTTGTCAACCTCTCTACCAACCTAGCTTATCCTCCCTACCAACCTAGCTTATCAACCTCCCTACCAACCTAGCTTATCAACCTCCCTACCAACCTAGCTTATCAACCTCCCTACCAACCTAGCTTATCAACCTCCCTACCAACCTAGCTTATCAACCTCCCTACCAACCTAGCTTATCAACCTCCCTACCAACCTAGCTTATCAACCTCCCTACCAACCTACCTTATCAACCTCCCTACCAGCAGAGCTTATCATCCTCCCTACCAACAGAGCTTATCATCCTCCCTACAAACCTAGCTTATCAACCTCCCTACCAACCTAGCTTATCAACCTCCCTACCAACCTAGCTTATCAACCTCCCTACCAACCTAGCTTATCAACCTCCCTACCAACCTACCTTATCAACCTCCCTACCAGCAGAGCTTATCATCCTCCCTACCAACAGAGCTTATCATCCTCCCTACCAACCTAGCTTATCAACCTCCCTACCAACCTAGCTTATCAACCTCCCTACCAACCTAGCTTATCAACCTCCCTACCAACCTACCTTATCAACCTCCCTACCAACCTAGCTTATCAACCTCCCTACCAACCTACCTTATCAACCTCCCTACCAACCTAGCTTATCAACCTCCCTACCAGCAGAGCTTATCATCCTCCCTACCAGCAGAGCTTATCATCCTCCCTACCAGCAGAGCTTATCATCCTCCCTACCAACAGAGCTTATCATCCTCCCTACCAGCAGAGCTTATCAACCTCCCTACCAACATAGCTTATCAACCTCCCTACCAACCTACCTTATCAACCTCCCTACCAGCAGAGCTTATCAACCTCCCTACCAACATAGCTTATCAACCTCCCTACCAACCTACCTTAGCAACCTCCCTACCAGCAGAGCTTATCATCCTCCCTACCAACAGAGCTTATCATCCTCCCTACCAGCAGAGCTTATCATCCTCCCTACCAGCAGAGCTTATCATCCTCCCTACCAGCAGAGCTTATCATCCTCCCTACCAGCAGAGCTTATCATCCTCCCTACCAGCAGAGCTTATCATCCTCCCTACCAGCAGAGCTTATCATCCTCCCTACCAACAGAGCTTATCATCCTCCCTACCAGCAGAGCTTATCATCCTCCCTACCAGCAGAGCTTATCATCCTCCCTACCAGCAGAGCTTATCAACCTCCCTACCAACCTACCTTATCAACCTCCCTACCAGCAGAGCTTATCATCCTCCCTACCAACAGAGCTTATCAACCTCCCTACCAACAGAGCTTATCAACCTCCCTACCAACCTACCTTATCAACCTCCCTACCAGCAGAGCTTATCATCCTCCCTACCAGCAGAGCTTATCATCCTCCCTACCAACCTAGCTTATCAACCTCCCTACCAGCAGAGCTTATCATCCTCCCTACCAGCAGAGCTTATCAACCTCCCTACCAACCTACCTTATCAACCTCCCTACCAGCAGAGCTTATCATCCTCCCTACCAGCAGAGCTTATCAACCTCCCTACCAACCTACCTTATCAACCTCCCTACCAGCAGAGCTTATCATCCTCCCTACCAACCTAGCTTATCAACCTCCCTACCAACCTACCTTATCAACCTCCCTACCAGCAGAGCTTATCATCCTCCCTACCAGCAGAGCTTATCATCCTCCCTACCAACAGAGCTTATCAACCTCCCTACCAACCTACCTTATCAACCTCCCTACCAGCAGAGCTTATCATCCTCCCTACCAACCTAGCTTATCAACCTCCCTACCAACCTACCTTATCAACCTCCCTACCAGCAGAGCTTATCATCCTCCCTACCAGCAGAGCTTATCAACCTCCCTACCAACCTACCTTATCAACCTCCCTACCAGCAGAGCTTATCATCCTCCCTACCAACCTAGCTTATCAACCTCCCTACCAACGTAGCTTATCAACCTCCCTACCAACCTAGCTTATCAACCTCCCTACCAACCTAGCTTATCAACCTCCCTACCACCCTAGCTTATCAACCTCCCTACCAACCTAACTTATCAACCTCCCTACCAACCTAGCTTATCAACCTCCCTACCAACCTAGCTTATCAACCTCCCTACCAACCTAACTTATCAACCTCCCTACCAACCTAGCTTATCAACCTCCCTACCAACCTAGCTTATCAACCTCCCTACCAACCTAGCTTATCAACCTCCCTACCAACCTAGCTTATCAACCTCCCTACCAACCTAGCTTATCAACCTCCCTACCAACCTAGCTTATCAACCTCCCTACCAACCTAACTTATCAACCTCCCTACCAACCTAGCTTATCAACCTCCCTACCAACCTAACTTATCAACCACCTAACCAACTAATCAATCTTATCACCAACTAATCTACCATCCTCCCCACCCCACCAACCCACTTTCCCCCCACCTCGACCAACCCACCTTCCCCCACCAATCATGCGCCAGACGACTCTTATTATCTCTTGGACCCAGTAAGTCGTTGTAAATACCTGCTAATTTACAAATGTCGTTAAGTCTGTTTACAAGCGACCATCTTGGAGGCGGTGGTTGATGACTTCCGGTAAGAATGGCCCGTGGTGGCCAGGTGTTGTACTGTGGCCCATGGTGGCCAACCCATGGTCTTCAGCACTTACATTTTATTCATGGATGCATGCATACATTCATTCATTCATACATACACATGAATATGGCTGTCAGTGCATATACACAGGGTTTAATTTCTATTTCAGGGAAATATTCTTGACTGATGGTGAACAAGATACGTGTAGTCGATAGGCTTCAAACGCTATTAACCATTCTCTGGATGAACTCATAATATTCCCTACTGGGCGAAACGTCATCAATAAAATGCCATAACCCGTACACTGTCTTATTTACATACAGTCTGAGTATTCTACCGTAGTTTTACCAATATCTCACCAACAGTAACAGCCTGGTTCAACAGGAAAGCACCAGACCAGCCTGACCCGTGTCCGGGCTCCGGGAGTAAAAAAAAACTCTCGGAACTCATCAGAGGTATAGCAAAGGTATATACAGACAGGTAGAGGAAATAACACGGGTGACAACACTTAAATTATCTAATTGAGAAAAAATGCTTCCAAGAATCTGAACGTTTTAAATTAAATTGTCTAAAATGTTAGCACACATGACCTCTTCCTCGTATATTGCCTTCATCTCTCGATCTTAAAAAAGTTAAATGTCTTGGTTAAAGAATACCAAGATCTACATGACCGTATTTTACTTTACAAAGAATATCACCTTGTGAATAGTAAGTGGGAGAGTGCAGTGTGCTATAATGAACTTGTACACACCAGAAAATGTTCAACACACCGGGATTAATTCTGTATATTAATTGGTATAATACACACACGCGCGCGCACGCACACACACATACACGCGCACATACACACACACACACACACACACACACACACACACACACACACACACACACACACACACACACGAGCTCGGACTCGACCCCTGCAACCTCAACTAGGTGAGTACACACACACTAAAGCACATACCTAACAAGTCAAAAAGATAAAGTTACACCTGTGTGTGTGTGTGTGTGTGTGTGTGTGTGTGTGTGTGTGTGTGTGTGTGTGTGTGTGTGTACTCAATTGTGGTTGCAGGGGTCGATTCATAGCTCCTGGCTCCTGTGTGTCCGCCATTACGTCCGTCAGTAACAAACACTCAGTGAAAAATAAATCCAGACTTAAAGATCAGGAGAGTGTTTACGCTTAAGCTGTGACCAATAAAACTGTCTACTTAAATGATGGTGGTAGAGACGGTGGTGGTGATAGTAGGGACGGTGGTGATGATAGTAGGGACGGTGGTGGTGATAGTAGGGACGGTGGTGGTGATAGTAGAGACGGTGGTGGTGATAGGGACGGTGGTGGTGATAGTAGGGACGGTGGTGGTGGTGGTGATAGTAGAGACTGTGGTGGTGACAGTAGAGATGGTGGTGGTGACAGAGATGGTGGTGGTGGTGATAGTAGAGACGGTGGTGGTGGTGGTGATAGAGACGGTGGTGGTGGTGGTGATAGTAGAGACGGTGGTGGTGTCTGGTAGTAGGTAGATTATCACTGTCTCGGGCACCTCCTGGCTAATGAACCGTCAGTTTGGGGCATGTGGGGATGATGGGGTGATTAGTATTGGGGGGAGGGTGTTGGGGTGCTTAGTGGGAAGTGATGGAGGTCCGTTACTAGTAAACGAGGAAGCAATGAGACGTGTTAGAGTACACGGGTATGATCATTCACAAATATTCTCAATATAACAGTGTATATGGGCCTATCGAAAAAATAGACAACAGTATAACAACTATTGTCTAGACGATAGTATAACAACTATTGTCTAGACGATAGTATAACAACTATTGTCTAGACGATAGTATAACAACTATTGTCTAGACGATAGTATAACAACTATGTGATATATCAGGGTCACTTATTAATGAAAATAAGATACCAGACATATTAAGCAAATATCCTAAATTTGCTTGTAACAGATAAAATGTGGATATTTGACCAAATGTGCTCGTGTTAGCCCCTCTGTGGCCTAGTTCCTAAATGTTTATTGTATCCATATGTCCTTGACTTACCGTTCACACTGTGGATATGTCCTTGACTTACCGTCCACACTGTGGATATGTCCTTGACTTACCGTCCACACTATGGATATGTCCTTGACTTACCGTCCACACTATGGATATGTCCTTGACTTACCGTCCATACTATGGATATGTCCTTGACTTACCGTCCACACTGTGGATATGTCCTTGACTTACCGTCCACACTATGGATATGTCCTTGACTTACCGTCCATACTATGGATATGTCCTTGACTTACCGTCCACACTGTGGATATGTCCTTGACTTACCGTCCACACTGTGGATATGTCCTTGACTTGCCGTCCACACTGTGGATATGTCCTTGACTTACCGTCCACACTGTGGATATGTCCTTGACTTGCCGTCCACACTGTGGATATGTCCTTGACTTACCGTCCACACTGTGGATATGTCCTTGACTTACCGTCCACACTGTGGATATGTCCTTGACTTACCGTCCACACTGTGGATATGTCCTTGACTTACCGTCCACACTGTGGATATGTCCTTGACTTGCCGTCCACACTGTGGATATGTCCTTGACTTACCGTCCACACTGTGGATATGTCCTTGACTTACCGTCCACACTGTGGATATGTCCTTGACTTACCGTCCACACTGTGGATATGTCCTTGACTTACCGTCCACACTGTGGATATGTCCTTGACTTACCGTCCACACTGTGGATATGTCCTTGACTTACCGTCCACACTGTGGATATGTCCTTGACTTACCGTCCACACTGTGGATATGTCCTTGACTTACCGTCCACACTGTGGATATGTCCTTGACTTGCCGTCCACACTGTGGATATGTCCTTGACTTACCGTCCACACTGTGGATATGTCCTTGACTTACCGTCCACACTGTGGATATGTCCTTGACTTACCGTCCACACTGTGGATATGTCCTTGACTTACCGTCCACACTGTGGATATGTCCTTGACTTACCGTCCACACTGTGGATATGTCCTTGACTTACCGTCCACACTGTGGATATGTCCTTGACTTACCGTCCACACTGTGGATATGTCCTTGACTTACCGTCCACACTGTGGATATGTCCTTGACTTACCGTCCACACTGTGGATATGTCCTTGACTTACCGTCCACACTGTGGATATGTCCTTGACTTACCGTCCACACTGTGGATATGTCCTTGACTTACCGTCCACACTGTGGATATGTCCTTGACTTACCGTCCACACTGTGGATATGTCCTTGACTTACCGTCCACACTGTGGATATGTCCTTGACTTACCGTCCACACTGTGGATATGTCCTTGACTTACCGTCCACACTGTGGATATGTCCTTGACTTACCGTCCACACTGTGGATATGTCCTTGACTTACCGTCCACACTGTGGATATGTCCTTGACTTACCGTCCACACTATAATAATAATAATAATAATAATAATAATATCTTTATTTACTACATGTATAAGGTATACAGTCCTAGCTGACAACAATGACATACTACTATATAGAAAGTCCCTTGTTATGCTCTGCATTTCGGGCAAATTAGGTCAGTGTCCCAGGATGCGACCCACACCAGTCGACTAACACCCAGGTACCCATTTTACTGATGGGGAACATAGACAACAGGTGGAAAGAAACACGTCCAATGTTTCTACTCTGGCTGGGAATCGAACCCAGGCCCTCACCGTGTGAAGCGAGAGCATGCATGGGATGGCATGGGATGCACAGTAAATTAGCCACTTGGGCGGAAAAACTACTCCATAAACACGTGATAGGATTTTGTGAAGGTTCCGAGTATTTCACTATATGTTAGCAAAAGTAAGTTCAGAAGGTTTTTGCAGTCGCTTTGTGGGTACGCTGGTGACCTGGTGGGTACGCTGGCGACCTGGTGGGTACGCTGGTGACCTGGTGGGTACGCTGGTGACCCGGTGGGTACGCTGGTAACCTGGTGGGTATGCTAGTGACCTGGTGGGTACGCTGGTGACCTGGTGGGTACGATGGTGACCTGGTGGGTACGCTGGTGACCCGGTGGGTACGCTGGTGACCTAGTGACTTGGTGGGTGCGCTGGTGACCTGGTGGGTGCGCTTGTGACTTGGTGGGTACGCTGGTGACCCGGTGGGTGCGCTGGTGACCTGGTGGGTACGCTGGTGACCCGGTGGGTACGCTGGTGACCTGGTGGGTACGCTGGTGACCCGGTGGGTACGCTAGTGACCTGGTGGGTACGCTGGTGACCTGGTGGGTGTTCTGGTGACCTAGTGACTTGGTGGGTGCGCTGGTGACCTGGTGGGTGCGCTTGTGACTTGGTGGGTACGCTGGTGACCCGGTGGGTGCGCTGGTGACCTGGTGGGTACGCTGGTGACCTGGTGGGTACGCTGGTGACCTGGTGGGTACGCTGGTGACCTGGTGGGTACGCTGGTGACCTGGTGGGTACGCTGGTGACCTGGTGGGTACGCTGGTGACCTGGTGGGTACGCTGGTGACCTGGTGGGTGTTACTGGTGACCTAGTGACTTGGTGGGTGCGCTGGTGACCTGGTGGGTGCGCTTACGTGACCTGGTGGGTACGCTGATGACCTGATGGGTACGCTGATGACCTGGTGGGTACGCTGATGACCCCCGGTGGGTACGCTGGTGACCTGGTGGGTACGCTGGTGACCCGGTGCGTCCGCTGGTGACCTGGTGGGTACGCTGGTGACCCGGTGGGTGAGCTGGTGACCTGGTGGGTACGCTGGTGACTCGGTGGGTGAGCTGGTGACCTGGTGGGTACGCTGGTGACCCGGTGGGTACGCTGGTGACCCGGTGGGTACGCTGGTGACCCGGTGGGTGCGCTGGTGACCCGGTGGGTACAGTGGTGATCCAACACACGAGAGTCCCTTGGATCAGTTCTCAACACCGCTTACACAAAGTTCTTTTCACAGTATCCCGTAATTTTCAGTTTTCAGTAACCACCTCAGTTGTACCCGAGTTTAGTGACCGTGTTTGTCCTTGCCCGGTATCCACGGCAGCTCTGTAGGGACCACGAACACCATTGTAACCTGGGAGGGTGTTTACAAATTATGTTTCAGGCCCGGGGTCTACCTAATTATCAAGGTAACTCGCGAAATCCTAATAACACGATTGTAAACAAATCACGGAACGGGTGGAGGTTTGAATCCATGGTGAGCGAGTCTTAAAACTGGGAGGGTTTTAGGATTCTCTTGCCGTTAATCAGCAAATTAACAGTCGTACGTTGGACTACGTGCGGCCAGCAGTAACAGATTGGTTGATCAGACCCTGATCCACCTGGGGCATTCTACCTGGAGGTTATTCCGGGGATCAACGCTCCCGCGGCCCGGTCCACAACCAGGCCTCCCGGTGCATCAGGGCCTGATCAACCAGGCTGTTACTGCTGGCTGCACGCAGTCCAACGTACGAGCCACAGCCCGGCAGATCCGGCACTAAGTGTCTGTCCAGCTCTCTATTGAAGGCAACCAGGGGTTTATTGGTAATTCCCCTTGTGCTTGGTGGGAGGCTGTTAAACAGTCTTGGGCCCCGGACACTTACGGTGTTTTCCCTTAGTGTACCAATGGCGTCCCTACTTTTTATTGGGGGCATTTTGCATTGCCTGCCCAGTCTTTTACTTTCGTAGGGAGTGATTTCTGTGTGCAGATTCGGAACCATTCCTTCCAGGATTTTCCAAGTGTAGATTTTGATATATCTCTCTCTTCTGCGTTCCAAAGAGTACAAGTCAAGTGCTTCCAAGCGTTCCCAGTAGTTAAGGTGCTTGACAGAACTTATACGTGCAGCAAAGGATCTCTGTACATTCTCTAGATCTGCGATTTTGTTAATGTACAGCAGTATTCCAGCCTAGAGAGAACAAGTGATTTGAAAAGGATCATCATTGGCTTGGCATCTCTCGTTTTGAACGTTCTCATTATCCATCCTATCATTTTCTTTGCTATTGTTATCGTGGCACTGTTGTGATCCTTGAAAGTGAGATCCTCAGACATTACTACTCCCAGGTCCCTTACATTATTTTTCCGCTCTATTGTATGGCCAGAGTCTGTAGTATACTCTGTTCTAGTTATTATCTCCTCCAGTTTTCCATAACGGAGTAGTTGGAATTTGTCCTCATTGAATATCATATTGTTTACCGTTGCCCACTGGAAAACTTTGTTTATATCTTCTTGGAGGTTAACCGCGTCCTCAGCAGATGACAGCCTCATGCAGATCCTAGTATCATCCGCAAAGGATGATACGGTGCTGTGATGTATATCTCTGTCTATGTCTGATATGAGGATAAGGAATAAGATAGGGGGCGAGTACTGTGCCCCGGAACACCCTCCAGGTATGTGTTAATTAAAAGGACAACATAAGTGCAACTAATGTGACATTTTATGGCAACGTGTCGCTCTCAAGGAGCTTTATCAAGCTTGATAAAGCTCCAGGAGAGCGAATCGTTGCCATAAAACGTCACATCACTTGCACTTGTGTCCTTTTACGTAGCAGTGTCGGTATTCTACCAACTTTAACACTCTCGATGTAGACTCCTCACAGAACTCATTCACCACTATCCCAGAGAAGGGGATAGGCCATTTTCTTATAGATCTTGGGCCATATCCACCCCGAAGATGGCACCGCAAATGCACTTGCATGCACGAAAAAGCCTAGTATATGGGTCCTCAGAGGGCGTGATAACAAAAGCTAGCTAGCTTTTATCAGGTCCTGTCCATCACACTACAAGTAAAAGTTCCATACGTGAACTAATACAATCTGTCAGTCTGAGATTGGAAACTTATGAGAATTGAAATTTCGTGCTTCAGAGTCAACATCTAATTTAAATTGGTCTAACCACATACATACTTGTACTCGGTGTTTGACATTACATATTTTCAATAAGGTGATAAGAATATCGTTAGGCATTTCACTACGGGAAGGATACATAAACAGAGATGTATTTTTCTTAGCTTACAAATATAGCGTTTAATCAAACTATTCTTGGCGAAGAATGGAAAGGCTCGATAGGTTTAAACCCTATTAACCATTCATTAACTAATGCACTACGCGTCCAGTAGTCACAGAAGCTTGAACAGTTTCCCTCAAGAAGAGCTGGAGTTACTATTACATAGGACTTCCTCTCCATACATTTAGACCCCCTAGGTAATAATGGTAGAATTACCCACAAAATATTAGGTAAATGGACACAAATGCAACTAATGTGACACAATGTGACACAGATGCAACTAATGTGACACAATGTGACAGATGCAACTAATGTGACACAATGTGACACAGATGCAACTAATGTGACACAATGTGACACAGATGCAACTAATGTGACACAATGTGACACTTTATTGAGGCAACATTTCGCTGTCCAGGAACTCTGTCAAGCTGTTACGGCTAACATTTAGACCCTTGTTACAGGGTCTGGAAGCTATGGGGTTACCACGAGGAAGGAAGGCAGGTACCACGGGGAAGGTATCTCCCCTGGGAAAGGGAAGAGTGAGTTACGAGGTGGTAGTGTGCTCCCTGCTGAGGCACAGAATAGACCACAGGGCCGTGATCACAACAGCGACTACCATCCGGCCCACTGCTGGACCAGGTGGGTCTGCCCACCGCTGGACCAGGTGGGTCTGCCCACCGCTGGACCAGGTGGGTCTGCCCACCGCTGGACTAGAGGGACCAGTTCACACTGGACTAAATGAACCAACTCACCGCTGAATTACGAAAGCCGGTCCACCACCAGGTCGGGTGAGCCGGTCCGCCACCATGTCGGGCGAGCCGGTCCACCACCAGATCAGGTGAGCCGGTCCACCACTTGACCAAGCAGGTCAGCAGACAGCGGGACTACGTGGACCGGCACACCGTGGACCAGGTGGACCAGCCTACAGGAAAAAGGCTGACCAGCGGTGGTAATAAGGACAAGAATTTGTGTGCAGGCGTAGAGAGAATGATGGAGGAGAGATAATAATGGATGAAGAGAATGATGGAGGAGGGAGAGAATGATGGAGGAGGGAAGAGAATGATGGAAAAGGGAAGAGAATGATGGAGGAGGGAAGAGAATGATGGAGAAGGGAAGAGAATGATGGAGGGGGGAGAGAATGATGGAGGAGGGAAGAGAATGATGGAGGAGGAAGAGAAAGATGGAGGGGGGAGAGAATGATGGAGGGGGGAGAGAATGATGGAGGAGGGAAGAGAATGATGGAGGAGGGAAGAGAATGATGGAGGAGGGAAGAGAATGATGGAGGAGGGAAGAGAATGATGGAGGAGGGAGAGAATGATGGAGGGGGAAGAGAATGATGGAGGAGGGAAGAGAATGATGGAGGAGGGAAGAGAATGATGGAGGAGGGAAGAGAATGATGGAGGAGGGAAGAGAATGATGGAGGAGGGAGAGAATGATGGAGGGGGGAGAGAATGATGGAGGAGGAAGAGAATGATGGAGGAGGAAGAGAATGATGGAGGAGGGAGAGAATGATGGAGGAGGGAGAGAATGATGGAGGAGGGAGAGAATGGTGAAGGAGGAAGAGAATGGTGAAGGAGGGAGAGAATGGTGAAGGAGGGAGAGAATGGTGAAGGAGGGAGAGAATGGTGAAGGAGGGAGAGAATGGTGGAGGGAGAGAATGGTGAAGGAGGGAGAGAATGGTGAATGAGGGAGAGAATGGTGAGGAAAAGAATGGTGAGGGAGGAAGAGAATGGTGAGGAAGAGAATGGTGAGGGAGGAAGAGAATGGTGAAGGAGGGAGAGAATGGTGAAGGAGGGAGAGAATGGTGAGGGAGGGAGAGAATGGTGAAGGAGGGAGAGAATGAGAACTGTTAAAGAAGCCAATAAAGAAAGGACAGGAAAACTGGAAAGAAAGGAAGAGGGGAAAGAGGAGGATAGTTGGTCAGGAAGGAGGACTAAGGAAGATTACGAGAACTAGGAGGAGGAACGTGTAGAAATAATCAACACTTGTGTATAGTTACAAGTTGTCAAAAGGTACATGTCACAAGACACTTGGCCTGTCATTAGTTACCACTTATCAAAGGCATTTGTCGATAGATACTTGGCCTCTTTTGTATGTGTGTGTGTGTGTGTGTGTGTGTGTGTGTGTGTGTGTGTGTGTGTGTGTGTGTGTGTGTGTGTGTGTGTGTGTGTATGTGTGTGTGTGTAAGCAGAGAGACTTGAAGCTTAACAATACATGGAGGCCACCATAATGCATCTGTTATAACTGTTCCGGGGAGCATCGACCCCGTGACCCGGTCTGGGAATCAAACTTTCTAAATTGGAAAGGAAACACAGAGCCAGTAAGTGCCGTCTAGAACAAGACAGGAGAATATAATGCGGAAGATGCATTATTGAGATGGTTAGAGCAATACAGGTTGAGTAAGATTAATGAACCTCGGATGGGAGGAGGTAGCTTGAAGGATGACACAAGAAGGGTGTGGGGGAGGTACGGGTGGAAATATCGAGGCGTGTTTCCTTAAGACACCTGATGACCCTGTTCACATGGCAAATAAATAGGTACCTGGGCTTTAGCCGACTGGTGTGGGTCGCATCCTAGGGACAAAATTAACCTAATTTGCCCGAAATGTTGTGTGTAACCAAGGGCATTCTATATAGTATGTCAGTGATGTCAGCTATTGTCTGTATACGTTGTATCATATACTTGTATTTTGTCTAAATTATTATTATTAGGAGGTTTGAGCATCCAGCTTAAGTCTATGTATACACCATTGTGACCAGGATGTGACACTGACTAGCATCACCGTGACTAGCATCACCGTGACTAGCATCACCGTGACTAGCATCACCGTGACTAGCATCACCGGTGGGGGTAACTACCAGTTTAATGTCAAACGGGTATACTAAAAAAAAAAAAAATTAATTTTTTCGTCTAAAACCAAATTAGTATAGGTAATCCTGATAGTTTACTGACTTACCATCCAGGGGAAATGGTACGTCCCATTTTTTATGGTAGTTTCCAGGGGGTTTCCTATAATGCTCCTCTTATGAGTTGAAAATAAATCGGACGCGGACCCAGCGTGTCTCCCTGGCCCTAACAGCGTGCCCTTCCGGTCTCTCAGCCACAGAAAACGGGTTGCAGATTACCCATCTTTTACAACAGTTGAAAAAAAGCACTTAAATTCCTTCAATTACGGTAATTATTCACTCGTATGCCAGCCATGAATGATGAAAATTAAGCTTTTGTAGACTGAGCATTTTCAGCATGCTCTAGAGAGGCAATGTCGGTGGTCCCTTGTTAGATAAACGAGCATTTAGTCTGAGGAAGTTATAGTCACAGCGGGACCCGCCAACCACGGTCCATAGGGGGTCTCATTCAGACTCAGGGATCCTGCACAACAGCACCAGGAGGGTGCAAAGAGCGGCAGAGAGCACGGCAAGAGTGCACGACTCTTAGCTGGTCGGCTGAGGAATTGGTTCATAATCGAAAGGGCTCGGGTTCAATCTCAAGGTGAGACTTGCTCCTGCTACCTCTGTTTTGTGTGTGTGTGTGTGTGTGTGTGTGTGTGTGTGTGTGTGTGTGTGTGTGTGTGTGTGTGTTTTACATCATACTATTTAGTACAAGATGAAGCGAAGACAATTTCTAACGAAAATACTGAAATTTAGTTGTGGAACTCTTGTGTAAAAATGACAACAGATATGAACAATGACAAGACTGGAGGCAGCAACAAGACTGGAGGCAGCAACAAGACTGGAGGCAGCAACAAGACTGGAGGCAGCAACAAGACTGGAGGCAGCAACAAGACTGGAGACAGCAACAAGACTGGAGACAGCAACAAGACTGGAGGCAGCAACAAGACTGGAGGCAGCAACAAGACTGGAGGCAGCAACAAGACTGGAGACAGCAACAAGACTGGAGGCAGCAACAAGACTGGAGGCAGCAACAAGACTGGAGGCAGCAACAAGACTGGAGGCAGCAACAAGACTGGAGGCAGCAACAAGACTGGAGGCAGCAACAAGACTGGAGACAGCAACAAGACTGGAGGCAGCAACAAGACTGGAGGCAGCAACAAGACTGGAGGCAGCAACAAGACTGGAGGCAGCAACAAGACTGGAGACAGCAACAAGACTGGAGACAGCAACAAGACTGGAGACAGCAACAAGACTGGAGACAGCAACAAGACTGGAGGCAGCAACAAGACTGGAGGCAGCAACAAGACTGGAGACAGCAACAAGACTGGAGACAGCAACAAGACTGGAGACAGCAACAAGACTGGAGGCAGCAACAAGACTGGAGGCAGCAACAAGACTGGAGGCAGCAACAAGACTGGAGACAGCAACAAGACTGGAGACAGCAACAAGACTGGAGACAGCAACAAGACTGGAGACAGCAACAAGACTGGAGACAGCAACAAGACTGGAGACAGCAACAAGACTGGAGACAGCAACAAGACTGGAGACAGCAACAAGACTGGAGACAGCAACAAGACTGGAGGCAGCAACAAGACTGGAGGCAGCAACAAGACTGGAGGCAGCAACAAGACAAGACTGGAGGCAGCAACAAGACTGGAGGCAGCAACAAGACTGGAGGCAGCAACAAGACAAGACTGGAGGCAGTAACAAGACAAGACTGGAGGCAGCAACAAGACTGGAGACAGCAACAAGACAAGACTGGAGGCAGCAACAAGACAAGACTGGAGGCAGCAACAAGACAAGACTGGAGGTAGCAACAAGACTGGAGGCAGCAACAAGACTGGAGGCAGCAACAAGACTGGAGACAGCAACAAGACTGGAGGCAGAAACAAGCCGAGACTGGAGGCAGCAACAAGTCGAGACTGGAGGCAGCAACAAGACTGGAGGCAGCAACAAGCCGAGACTGGAGGCAGCAACAAGACTGCAGGCAGCAACAAGCCGAGACTGGAGGCAGCAACAAGACAATACTGGAGGCAGCAACTAGACAAGACTGGAGGCAGCAACAAGCCGAGACTGGAGACAGCAACAAGACAAGAGTGGAGGCAGCAACTAGACAATACTGGAGGCAGCAACTAGACAAGACTGGAGGCAGCAACAAGGCAAGAGTGGAGGTAGCAACAAGACAAGACTGGAGGCAGCAACAAGACTGGAGGCAGCAACAAGGCAAGAGTGGAGGTAACAACAAGACAAGAGTGGAGGCAGCAACAAGTCAAGAGTGGAGGCAGCAACAAGACAAGACTGGAGGCAGCAACAAGACTGGAGGCAGCAACAATACAAGACTGGAGGCAGCAACAAGACAAGACTGGAGGCAGCAACAAGACAAGACTGGAGGCAGCAACAAGACAAGACTGGAGGCAGCAACAAGACAAGACTGGAGGCAGCAACAAGACAAGACTGGAGGCAGCAACAAGACAAGACTGGAGGCAGCAACAAGACAAGACTGGAGGCAGCAACAAGACAAGACTGGAGGCAGCAACAAGACAAGACTGGAGGCAGCAACAAGACTGGAGGCAGCAACAAGACTGGAGGCAGCAACAAGACAAGACTGGAGGCAGCAACAAGACTGGAGGCAGCAACAAGACTGGAGGAACCTTCAACAGGGGAAGGAAAGTCTCACAATTATCCAGCTGGCCGGTGAATTAAGAGTTTTTATTACTACAAAGTAATTTCAGCCAAGCACGCACACCACACACACACACACACACACACACACACACACACACACACACACACACACACACACACACACACACACACACACACAAAATGTCTATCGACAAGTGCCTTTGACAACTGATAAGTAAAAACACATACACATACACACACAGGATAAGTTCTACGGACAAGTACCTTTGACAGATGGTAACACACAAGTGTGTACTGTAAATCTGAGAGAGTGAAGGAAGACCAGATAAAAACAAGTAAAGAGAAGGACCAGGGTGGCATTACTACACCGAACATATCGCCAGAGGCGCATACAAACCGTACACATCAGCAGCAACGCCTGTGAGGCTTGCAACTTTAAAACTTACCTTCATAAACCACAATAAAGAATCGTTCATGACACTGTACACGACTGATGTCTCACGTCTCTCAACATACACAACACCAGCGTGAAGACCATACCTGGGAAGACAGGGTCTGATGCCGGAGAAAGTAGAGAACATGCATGTTATTGATACTGTACGATACCCAACAGCTCATGAATAAAAAAATATGACAAATACTTGAATATCTTTATCTCCAATACGTTTCGCCTGCACGACAGCCTTCTTCAGTCGAATGCAAAAGAATATTACACTGAAGACAGTAGGGGGTGGCTGGCAGACCCTGAGAGTGAAGATAAGGTATGCGACTAGTCATATACCGAAGTAGAAGTGAGGTGTAGCAGCTGGAGGTGACATCAGTGGAAAGTGGGGCCCACTTCTAGAACATCCACTAAGCACAGGAGTTCCAAAAGATTTCCCCTGTATGAGAAGGGGTGGAACTATGAGAAGAGGCTCTGGGAACCAATCCTAACCCTGAAAGTGAAAAGGATTTGGAGAGATATGACAGCGATATAAGTGGTACCGGGAGGATTCTTTAAAACACACACCGACAGAAAATGTGAATACAGATGAGTCAGAGGTAAGTTAAGAAATGCTTCATTAGTCAGAGGGGTAATAAGTGGAATGGACTGGATGAGATGATGGAGGCACACTCCACACACAGTTTCAAGAGTAGGTATGATATAGCCCAAGTGGTCAGGAGCCTACGAGCCAAATTCCAAGATATATGGGGGTCAGGAGCAGTCTCTCACCTTCCCGCAAACATAAATTAGTACACACATGTGCATGCACACGCACGCGCGTGCGCGCGCACACACACACACACACATAAGTGGAATAGTTTGGGAAGCGATGTAGTGGAGGCAGGATCCATACATAGCTTTAAGCAGAGGTATGATAAAGCTCACGGCTCAGGGCGAGTGACCTAGTAGCGATCAGTGAAGAGGCGGGGGCCAGGAGCTCGGACTCGACCCCTGCAACCTCAACTAGGTGAGTACACACACACACACAGAGTGAACAGACGACAGTGAAAAGGCGGGGCCAGGAGCTGTAAATCGACTCCTGCAACCACAAATAGGCGAGTACACGTGTAACATCGGCCTATGACTGTGCCAATTTAAGGTCAATCTACTCTACTTAGTGATTTTTTTAAATAATTTTCTTGTGTAAATTCCACATAGAATTTTAAAATATCAAAATATATCCCGTCACCAGTGTTACAACACAACGTCATATCTAGATTCTGAGATACACTACAACCCTCTCTTCCCAGGATGCAACCCACACCAACCGACTCCCAGGCACCTATTTACTACTAGGTGAACAGGGGCAGCAGGATTAAGGAGACTTACCTATTCATATCGCCCTACATGAGAATCGAACTCGTGCCCCTTTGGTTGTGACCCAAGTGGTGTTTTACCAAGGTACAGGTCAGCTTGGGAAGCTCGCATATACGGCGTTTAAGAAACTCTCCTCCACACACTAGATCGGAACCCAACCTGGGACTAAAAGATGCCAAGCGAAGGCTGAATAAAAGGTAAAATACGGAAAAAAAAGATGCTGGAGATGAAAGCATGAAAGGTAATCACCAATGATAAAAATTGCAATAAAAGATAGGCGAGTGGGCAGGTCATAAAGGCAGAAACCTTCCTTCGAGCTGTCCAGACCCCCATGTTGCTGGCATAAAGGGATCCGGGGAAGTTATGAGGCTCCACAAGGGATCAGAGATAAAGATAGACGATCCAAGAGCACTCGAACTCCATGGCCGTGGTCGTAAGTCGGGGGATTGAATGTCTATTGAACGGCAGTCGGTCAAAGGCTTTTATGGAGACCCTGCAATTTAGTTGGATTTTGTTATGTCACTCGTTGTGCCGCGATAGTGGAATGTGGATCTGGATGTGGTTGGGACAACCGCAGTCTTGGTAGTCAATATCATTAATTCTTGTCCTTAACTATCGTGACGAGATACTAGTGAGTTTTAAAAACCATCTTGTTACTCATAAGTCTTTCAAAGAATCACTCGACAAGTAATGAATGCCTTTCTAGATTGAACATACTTGGAGGAAAGCACAAATTCCGAAATACTGCATGTTTATATACACACAACCCCTGCAACTACATATAGGCTAGTACACACACAGGCCAAATGTCTAGTGGCAAGTACGTTTGACAACTAGTAACTAAGAGAGAACTAACCACCTACGAAGAACTAGATGAGCACATGAATGTTCACTCAGTCTGTGACAGTGTCAGGAAAACGCTTGTCGAAACTTCGACCTCAAGATATTTAAAACTTGTATTTTAGATCAAATTTTATTATATTTTGAAAAAATCAGTGAAGCTATTTTTGTGTAGGTCCCTGGCAATAGTTTAAGCTATAACTTTCTGAATTAAAAGTCTATAAGCTAAGACTTTCAGAGCTCAAGGGCATATGACATGGTCCGAGGTTAAATGTTACAATCACAGGGCCTCGTAACTTGTCTCTGGACCGAATTCATATGTCGTCAACTGGAAAGTTTTCACGAATTGGGGACTAAGTAGACACTAATAACCAGGATCAGCAGCCAGGATGAACAGGCAGGATGAGAAGCTAAGATTAACAACCAAAAGGAGAAACCAAGAGGAGTAACCATCATGAGCAGCCAATGGAAGCAGCCAGAAGTAATGAAGAATTAGACATGTGCAACATTTGGGTATCTATTTGTAGACATTTCGCCATACAATACAATACGTGTATATAAACCATTCATGTACAGTCAAGAGGAATATCCGAGTTGAACACCCAAGACCACCACCCAGAAAAAACAACTGGAACACTCAGAACAATGAACACCCAGAACACACTCACAAACCCACAACACAAAAGAACAGCCTCACAAAAATACATTTGCAATAAAGTCATAATGAACACACACACACAACAACAGCTAAAAATACCCAAAACACCTAGAGCACTTAGACCATCCAGACCATCACATCACTTAGACCATCCAGAACATCACTTAGACCATCCAGAACATCATTTAGACCATCCAGAACATCATTTAGACCATCCAGAATGCCGCACAGAATACCTCCTGCAATTTAAAACTCCTACGACACAGAACACATAACAACCCCACATATAACAGCCAGAAGACAATCCAAAACATCTAATTCAGAGAACACCCACATAAACACAACCAACACCCACAACTTTGACTTACCACCCAGAACATAAATAACACCATACCACCAGAACATAAACACCATACCACCAGAACATAAACACCATACCACCAGAACATAACACCATACCACCAGAACATAAATAACACCATACCACCAGAACATAAATAACACCATACCACCAGAACATAAATAACACCACCCAGGAGAACAATAAGACGGATGAGTCAAACGAACCCCGGGCAGACGCGACTGTTCAATACATTTGCATACGGCACTCTCCTCCGTCCCACAACCACAAGATAGCCGACCCAATGTTAATAAAAGACTCTTGGAACGTGAGAGGAAGGCACTTAAGTCCCTGCTGGACCACCTACCCATCCCACGTATTCACGCTATTCATCTCGGGCAGGAAAAAAGAGTGGCCTATTGGAGCACAAGATCATTTTTTTCTACCATTGGGTTGATGGACATGAAGAGTTGTGAGGTTACTCTTAGAGTTCTGGAGTTGTTATCGTTCTGTGCTTTCTTTAGATAGCTGTTACCGTTCAGTTCTACATAACAGTTATCGTTCTATTCTGGATAACGGTTATCGCTCTGTTCTAGATAACTTATCGTTCAGTTCTAGATAACATCGTTCTGTTCTAGATAACTTATCGTTCTGTTCTAGATAACTTATCGTTCTGTTCTAGATAACATCGTTCAGTTCTAGATAACTTATCGTTCTGTTCTAGACAACTTATCGTTCTGTTCTAGACAACTTATCGTTCTGTTCTAGATAACGATTATCGCTCTGTTCTAGATAACGGTTATCGCTCTGTTCTAGATAACTTATCGTTCTGTTCTAGATAACTTATCGTTCTGTTCTAGATAACTTATCGTTCTGTTCTAGATAACTTATCGTTCTGTTCTAGATAACTTATCGTTCTGTTCTAGATAACTTATCGTTCTGTTCTAGATAACTTATCGTTCTGTTCTAGATAACTTATCGTTCTGTTCTAGATAACTTATCGTTCTGTTCTAGATAACTTATCGTTCTGTTCTAGATAACTTATCGTTCTGTTCTAGATAACTTATCGTTCTGTTCTAGATAACTTATCGTTCTGTTCTAGATAACTTATCGTGCTGTGCTTTATCTACATAGATGTTATGGTTCTGCCCTTCCTTTAGGTTGCTTTTATCGTTCATGTCTTGCCTGAGGAACCATCGTATTGTGACCACAACTGCTTTTACGGCTCGCGTCTACCTTTGTAACACTTTTTTTGTTTGTTTCTTACATTCAAAGTGCTTTTATCTCTCATTTCCTTATCTGCCAGGGCTTTTATCTCATTTCCTTATCTGCCAGGGCTTTTATCTCATTTCCTTATCTGCCAGGGCTTTTATCTTTCATTTCCTTATCTGGCAGGACTTTTATCTTTCATTTCCTTATCTGCCAGGGCTTTTATCTTTCATTTCCTTATCTGGCAGGACTTTTATCTTTCATTTCCTTATCTGGCAGGGCTTTTATCTTTCATTTCCTTATCTGCCAGGGCTTTTATCTTTCATTTCCTTATCTGCCAGGGCTTTTATCTTTCATTTCCTTATCTGCCAGGGCTTTTATCTTTCATTTCCTTATCTGCCAGGGCTTTTATCTTTCATTTCCTTATCTGGCAGGGCTTTTATCTTTCATTTCCTTATCTGGCAGGGCTTTTATCTTTCATTTCCCTATCTGCCAGGGCTTTTATCTTTCATTTCCTTATCTGGCAGGGCTTTTATCTTTCATTTCCTTATCTGCCAGGACTTTTATCTTTCATTTCCTTATCTGCCAGGGCTTTTATCTTTCATTTCCCTATCTGCCAGGGCTTTTATCTTTCATTTCCTTATCTGGCAGGGCTTTTATCTTTCATTTCCTTATCTGGCAGGGCTTTTATCTTTCATTTCCTTATCTGCCAGGGCTTTTATCTTTCATTTCCTTATCTGCCAGGGCTTTTATCTTTCATTTCCTTATCTGCCAGGGCTTTTATCTTTCATTTCCTTATCTCCCAGGGCTTTTATCTTTCATTTCCTTATCTGCCAGGGCTTTTATCTTTCATTTCCTTATCTGCCAGGGCTTTTATCTTTCATTTCCTTATCTGTCAGGGCTTTTATCTTTCATTTCCTTATCTGTCAGGGCTTTTATCTTTCATTTCCTTATCTGTCAGGGCTTTTATCTTTCATTTCCTTATCTGCCAGGGCTTTTATCTTTCATTTCCTTATCTGTCAGGGCTTTTATCTTTCATTTCCTTATCTGTCAGGGCTTTTATCTTTCATTTCCTTATCTGTCAGGGCTTTTATCTTTCATTTCCTTATCTGTCAGGGCTTTTATCTTTCATTTCCTTATCTGCCAGGACTTTTATCTCTCATTTCCTTATCTGCCAGGACTTTTATCTTTCATCCTTTGGGGAGATGTTACCGTTCGTTTCAAATTTTTAAGTGCTCTGTTATCGTGTTTCTGGCGTTGTGGGCTCTGTTATCCTTTTTCAAGGGGTGCGAGCTGGCATTTCAGGGGGTGAGAGATGGCATTTCAGGGGATGAGAGATTGCATTTCAGGGGGGTGCGAGATGGCATTTCAGGGGGGTGCGAATTGGCATTTCAGGGGAGGTGCTAGATGGCATTTCAAAGGAGGGTGCGAGAGGGCATTTCAAGGGGTGCAAGATGGCATTTCAGGGGCTGCAAGATGGCATTTCAGGGGGGGTGCAAGATGGCATTTCAGGGGGGTGCAAGATGGCATTTCAGGGGGGCGGCAAGATGGCATTTCAGGAAGGGTGCAAGATGGCATTTCAGGGGGGGGTGCAAGATGGCATTTCAGGGGGGGTGCAAGATGGCATTTCAGGGGGGGTGCAAGATGGCATTTCAGGGGGGGTGCAAGATGGCATTTCAGTGGGGGGTGCAAGATGGCATTTCAGGGGGGTGCAAGATGGCATTTCAGGGGGGGTGCAAGATGGCATTTCAGGGGGGGTGCAAGATGGCATTTCAGGGGGGGTGCAAGATGGCATTTCAGGGGGGGGTGCAAGATGGCATTTCAGGGGGGTGCAAGATGGCATTTCAGGGGGTGCAAGATGGCATTTCAAGGGGTGCAAGATGGCATTTCAGGGGGGGGTTGCAAGATGGCATTTCAGGGGGGGTTGCAAGATGACATTTCAGAAGGTTGGACAAAAAGCCGTAATGAAAAGCACAATTTCGTTGTACGAAAAACTTTTCTAACTACTGAATTTATATTAACATTTTATACACTGAATTAAAAGCTTATTTTTTGAGTTCAATTTGTTCATCCGCAGTGCTGTATTTAGTCAAATTTGTGATTGAAAAATTAGAAATTGGACTTCATTTTCAAGTATATTACTTTTATAGATTGTGCAATATTAACCAATGGAAATAAATGGTATAAAATACCGACACAATGGCAATATAAACACAAATGCAGTATAATGTGATCCTTTATTGACTACGTTTCGCCCACACAGTGGGCTTTTTCAAGTCACAAACAGAACTACCTGGGGTGGAAGGAACGCGAGTATTTATAGTCCGGCTGAGGTCAGGTGAAGAA
The DNA here is from genome assembly GCF_038502225.1 of Cherax quadricarinatus. Lineage (NCBI taxonomy): Eukaryota > Metazoa > Arthropoda > Malacostraca > Decapoda > Parastacidae > Cherax > Cherax quadricarinatus. The sequence continues at coordinate 18,001,284 of NC_091352.1, read as the reverse complement.
TGCTGCATCTGATGATGTACCGAGTTGGGTTGTAGAGTCTAAAAACTTGGGTAGCTTGGAAAGGAGACTGGACAAGTTTGTGAGCAGACCTTCTACAGTGTTCTTATGTGGGATAGCGATGAAGAAGTTTCTTGGCAAGTGGTTCAGCTATGTTATAGAAGCCACTATTCTGGTTGAAGTTGTCGGATATAGAAATAAGTGATGATTCCAGGATTCTTCGGTATTGAGTGTTGTCTTCTGTGGCGATAAGTCTTGAGTTTCTGTAGTTTATCAAGTGGTTGTGTGAATTACGGTGTTGTACGCAGGCATTCCTTGTGTCGTCAGACCTGCTTGCGTATTGGTGTTCTGAAATACGTGTTTGGAGGTCCCTTGATGTTTCGCCCACGTATAACTTGTTGCAGTCATTACAAGGGATTATGTATACCCCTGATGAACATCAAAATGGTATACAATACCGACAGGTTGTTAGGTAAGACACATATGCAACAGTTAGACAACTTTATTCCGAAACGTTTCGCCTACACAGTAGGCTTCTTCAGTCGAATACAGAAAGTAGGCAGGAACAGTAGAGATGTGAAGACGATGTAATCAGTCCATCACCCTTAAAGTCGTAGAATTTGAGGTTGTCAGTCCCTCGGCCTGGAGAAGTTCAGTTCCATAGTCAGGAACTATCTGAAGATCAAGCGACAGTGCGGAGACTTAAATACTGTCGGAAGGAGAGGTGCAGGGTAGTAGTAGTAGTAGTAGTAGTAGTAGTAGTGAGAGGCAACTGAGAGGTCATGTCCCTCTCAGATCCAACCCTTCTCACTTGAAAAGCTTGTCCAAGGTGTTTTCTGTACCAAGATGCCACGTGTTGCAGTGTCTGACAAGATGAACATCAAAATGGTATACAATACCGACAGGTTGTTAGGTAAGACACATATGCAACAGTTAGACAACTTTATTCCGAAACGTTTCGCCTACACAGTAGGCTTCTTCAGTCGAATACAGAAAGTAGGCAGGAACAGTAGAGATGTGAAGACGATGTAATCAGTCCATCACCCTTAAAGTCGTAGAATTTGAGGTTGTCAGTCCCTCGGCCTGGAGAAGTTCAGTTCCATAGTCAGGAACTATCTGAAGATCAAGCGACAGTGCGGAGACTTAAATACTGTCGGAAGGAGAGGTGCAGGGTAGTAGTAGTAGTAGTGAGAGGCAACTGAGAGGTCATGTCCCTCTCAGATCCAACCCTTCTCACTTGAAAAGCTTGTCCAAGGTGTTTTCTGTACCAAGATGCCACGTGTTGCAGTGTCTGACAAGATGAACATCAAAATGGTATACAATACCGACAGGTTGTTAGGTAAGACACATATGCAACAGTTAGACAACTTTATTCCGAAACGTTTCGCCTACACAGTAGGCTTCTTCAGTCGAATACAGAAAGTAGGCAGGAACAGTAGAGATGTGAAGACGATGTAATCAGTCCATCACCCTTAAAGTCGTAGAATTTGAGGTTGTCAGTCCCTCGGCCTGGAGAAGTTCAGTTCCATAGTCAGGAACTATCTGAAGATCAAGCGACAGTGCGGAGACTTAAATACTGTCGGAAGGAGAGGTGCAGGGTAGTAGTAGTAGTAGTAGTAGTAGTAGTGAGAGGCTGAAGAAGCCTACTGTGTAGGCGAAACGTTTCGGAATAAAGTTGTCTAACTGTTGCATATGTGTCTTACCTAACAACCTGTCGGTATTGTATACCATTTTGATGTTCATCTTGTCAGACACTGCAACACGTGGCATCTTGGTACAGAAAACACCTTGGACAAGCTTTTCAAGTGAGAAGGGTTGGATCTGAGAGGGACATGACCTCTCAGTTGCCTCTCACTACTACTACTACTACTACTAAACTACTATGATCACTGAAAACACTTATTTTAAACATTCGCACAAAAATAAGACATACACAAAAATACCACAACACTTCCACCAACATCTATAACATAACATGAGCACTATAACATATCACTATCACAAAAAAATAATACACAGACACCCACATATTATACATTTCAATTGCAAATTTAAGACATGAGACATACACACCAAATCTAAGACATTCACCTCCAACTAAGACATACACATCACCCCTAAAACTTCCTTCCTTATTCATTCCGTATATCTCCTAGAGCTGTTTTAACCCCGACGAACCCATCACGACGTAGGAGCCAGAGTGTAGTAGGTGGTGTTGGAGTGGTGATGGTTCCTCTGGCTCCTACGTCGTGATGGGTCCGTCGGAGTTAAAACAGCTCTAGGAGATATACGGAATGAATAAGGAAGTTTTAGGGGTGATGTGTATGTCTTAGTTGGAGGTGAATGTCTTAGATTTGGTGTGTATGTCTCATGTCTTAAATTTGCAATTGAAATGTATAATATGTGGGTGTCTGTGTATTATTTTTTTGTGATAGTGATATGTTATAGTGCTCATGTTATGTTATAGATGTTGGTGGAAGTGTTGTGGTATTTTTGTGTATGTCTTATTTTTGTGCGAATGTTTAAAATAAGTGTTTTCAGTGATCATAGTAGTTTTGAGATGCATGATCTTAGATTTTTTGGTGATCTTGGTGATTAGTGTTGATAGATGACGGTAAAAACATGATATGGAATTGGTGATCGTGATTTTTGTGTGAATAATTATAAAAATGTGTGTTTTCTGTGATCTTGGTGTTGGGGATCATAAAATCTGGTAATCGTCTTGGATATAGTGTTCTTAGATAATGTAGGGTACAACAGGTTGAAACAAGGGGGGTTAGGTGTGATGTTACCAACCACCAAGTAACACAATGGGAGTGTGACGTCACTGGAGGTGAGCTCGTCGGTCCTGTGAGGTGAGACATCGTGTGTTGGTGGTAGTGAGGTGAGTGCGCTTAGATATTGTCAAATATGATTTTTTTTTTTTTGTGTGTGTGTGTGTGAAATGTTTATAAAAATGATTGTTTTCTGTGATATTAGTGATTTTTTGAGGTAAGTGAACATGGGTGATTGTAGTTGGTGATTGTCTTATATTATGTGTGTGTACAAGATATGTTTTCAGTTGATGGTGATCATGTACTAAGTGTTTGCGTATTAGGTTTGTGTTCATGCTTTTTTTTTTTTTTTTTTTTTTTTAATGCGCCAAATGGGGAGGGACTTCTTGGTTATAGTGATTTGAGGGGATTTCTATAAAAAGGATGTTAGATGGTGATGTTAAACTTAGTTTCTGGTGATTTTGACGGTGATTGGTAGTATTCAGTGGTGATTTGGTAGTAATCAGTAGTGTTTTTTGGGAGTATTCGGAGGTGTTTGATGGTGTTTTTTTTTGAAGGTGTTCAAATGATGTGCAGAGCATTTTTTGAAGAAGATCAGTGGTGTTCAGAGTTGGTTCAAAGTTAGTCAGTGTGTTAGATATGGTAATGTCTCATGTCATATAGTGTATGAGTTAGTTTTTTTTTGTGCTAATGTTGTAAAGTCTGGAGAATGAGGGAGGAGTTTGGGGGGGGGGGATGAGATGTAATTTAATGAAATGTGTAAGTGTAGATAAATTAGAGCTGTCAAATCTTATTTGGGAGTAATCAAAATGATATTTTGGAAGTGCTTCAGTGTTGTTTGGAAATGTTCAAAAGTGTTTATGTGAGTACTCAAATGCTTTATGAGAGTGTTCGAAGTAATCTTGGGGTTGTTCTGTAGTGAGATGATAAAGGTTGTGGATGAGAGATATTGAGAAAAGGGGGTCTCAAATGATGTATGAGAGTGTTTTGAAGGTGTTCAAAGTAAAGTGAGTAGGTTAGGATAAGTTAGGTTAGGTTATTTTAGGTTAGGTTAGGTTAGGTTAGGATAAGTTAGGTTAGGTTAGGATAAGTTAGGTTAGGTTAGATTAGATTAGGATAAGTTAGGTTAGGTTCGTTATTTTAGGTTAGGTTAGGTTAGGATAGGTTAGGTTAGGATAAGTTAGGTTAGGTTAGCTTAGGATAAGTTAGGTTAGGTTAGGTTAGGTTAGGTTAGGATAGGTTAGGTTAGGTTAGGACAGGTTAGGATAGGTTAGGTTAGGTTCGGTAGGTTAGGTAAGGTTAGGTTAGGTTAAGTTAGGTAGTATTCGAGGTGTTTGATGGAGTTAGGTTAGGTTAGGATAGGTTAGGTTAGGTTAGGATAGAGGTGTTTGATGGAGTTAGGTTGGGTTAGGTTAGGTTAGGTTAGGTTAGGTTAGGATAGAGGTGATTGATGGAGTTAGGTTAGGTTAGGTTAGGTGAGGTTAGGTTAGGAATTAGGTTAGGTTAGGTTAGGTTAGGTTAGGATAGACAGTTGGTCTGGAAAGAGATGATTTTCTACCTTGGATGTTACCCGCATTTCATGGCGTCTGTCTGTCCTGAGTTGACGCAGGTGTTCATGATTATCTTAAATCTACCTTGGGTGTGAACCGCATTACCCAGTGGTGTTGGGGGGGGAAGGGGTGACCCACAATGAGTCTCTCAGAGCGAGGAAAGTGTTTCTATTCGGAAATCGAGTAAATATTTCTACCATTGAGTGTGTTTACCAACAAGAAAATAATGTTCGATTTTACGATAAAGTTTTCAAAACTAATTTGGAAATATCCAAAAAAATGGAGTCGTTCAAAGTAATTCTGGAGTACTCTAATGTATTTTGGAAGTGTTCCAATATATTTTAGGTTAGGTTAGGATAGGTTCGGCTAGGTTAGGTTAGGTTAGGTTAAGATAGGTTAGGTTAGGGTAGGTTAGGTTAGGTTAGGTTAGGTTAAGTTAGGTTAGGCTAGGTTAGGTTAGGTTGGGTTGGGTTAGGTTAGGTTAGGTTAGGTTAAGTTAGGTTAGGTTAGGTTAGGCTAGGTTAGGTTATGTTAGGTAAGGTTAGGTTAGGGTAGGTTCGGTTAGGTTAGGTTAGGTTAGGTTAAGTTAGGTTAGGTTAGGCTAGGTTAGGTTAGGTTAGGATAAGTTAGGTAAGGTTAGGTTAGGTTAGGTTAGGCTAGGTTAGGATAAGTTAGGTTAGGTTAGGTTAGGTTAGGTTAGGTTAGGTTAGGATAAGTTAGGTTAGGTTAGGCTAGGTTAGGGATGTGTGTGTGTGTGTGTGTGTGTGTGTGTGTGTGTGTGTGTGTGTGTGTGTGTGTGTGGGATGTGGGATGTGGGTGTTGTGGGATGTGGGTGTTGTTGTCGAACTAGAGATACCGAAAAGACGTTATAAGTGGGTTGTTTTTGTGACTTTTTCTGATGTAGTGTGTCCCCTTATTAACTTTAATGAACTAAAAGGGTTAAAACGAGAAAAAAATGGGAGGTGTGGGTGTTGTGACTTTCTGATGAAATTAGATAAAACGAGAAAAAATTGTGGGTGTTGTGGGTTGTGGGTGTTGTGGGATGTGGGTGTTGATCTTAGTTTATGGTGATTTTGGTGGTGTTTTGAGTGTATTCAGTGGTGTTTTAGTATTCAGTGGTGTATTTGGGAGAACTCAAATGGTGTTTTTTGAAGTGTTTCAGTGTTGTTTGGAAATGTTCAAAGGTGTTCAAAGGTGTTTTGAGTGTGTTCAAATGTTGTTTTTTTGAAGGTGATCAAGGGTGTTCAAGGGTGTTTTGAAGGTGTTCAAAGGTGTTTTGAGGTTATTCGAAGGGTGTTTTGTTTGAATTCAGCGGTGTTTTAGTAGTAATCAGTGGTGTAATTGGGAGTACTCAAATAGTGTTTTGGAAATGTTCAAAGGTGTTCAAAGGTGTTTTGAAGGTGTTGAAGGGTGTTTTGATTGAATTCAGCGGTGTTTTAGTAGTATTCAGTGGTGTAATTGGGAGTACTCAAATTGCGTTTTTTTTTGGAAGTGTTCAAAGGTGATCAAAAGGTGTTTTGAGTGTGTTCAAATGTTGTTTTTTTTTTAAGGTGATCAAGGGTGTTCAAGGGTGTTTTGAAGGTGTTCAAAGGTGTTTTGAGGTTATTCAAAGGTGTTTTGAGTGTGTTCAAATGATTATGAGAGTGTTTTGAAGGTGTTCAAAGGTGTTCTGAAGGTGTTCAAAAGGTGTTTTGAAGGTGTTGAAGGGTGTTTTGATTGAATTCAGCGGTGTTTTAGTAGTATTCAGTGGTGTAATTGGGAGTACTCAAATTGTGTTTTTTTGGAAGTGTTTCAGTGTTGATTGGAAATGTTCAAAGGTGTTTTTGAAGGTGTTCAAGAGTGTTTTGAAGGTGTTCAAGGGTGTTTGAAGGTGTTGAAGGGTGTTTTGATTGAATTCAGCGGTGTTTTAGTAGTAATCAGTGGTGTAATTGGGAGTACTCAAATAGCGTTTTTGGAAATGTTCAAAGGTGTTCAAAGGTGTTTTGAAGGTGTTGAAGGGTGTTTTGATTGAATTCAGCGGTGTTTTAGTAGTATTCAGTGGTGTAATTGGGAGTACTCAAATGGTGTTTTTGGAAGTGTTTCAGTGTTGTTTGGAAATGTTCAAAGGTGTTCAAAGGTGTTTTGAGTGTGTTCAAATGTTTTTTTTTTTGAAGGTGATCAAGGGTGTTCAAGGGTTTTAGTAGTAATCAGTGGTGTAATTGGGAGTACTCAAATAGTGTTTTTGGAAATGTTCAAAGGTGTTCAAAGGTGTTTTGAAGGTGTTGAAGGGTGTTTTGATTGAATTCAGCGGTGTTTTAGTAGTATTCAGTGGTGTAATTGGGAGTACTCAAATTGTGTTTTTTTGGAAGTGTTTCATGGTGATTTTGGTGGTGTTTTGAGTGTATTCAGTGGTGTTTTAGTATTCAGTGGTGTATTTGGGAGTACTCAAATGGTGTTTTTGGAAGTGTTTCAGTGTTGTTTGGAAATGTTCAAAGGTGTTCAAAGGTGTTTTGAGTGTGTTCAAATGTTGTTTTTTTTGAAGGTGATCAAGGGTGTTCAAGGGTGTTTTGAAGGTGTTCAAAGGTGTTTTGAGGTTATTCAAGGGTGTTTATGTGAGTATTCAAAGGTGTTTTTTGAAGGTGTACAAATGATTATGAGAGTACTTATGAAGGTGTTCAAATGATGTGCAAGAGTACTTATGAAGGTGTTCTGGGAGTATTCAGAGGTGATTTTGGGGGTGTTCGAATGATGTTTTGGAGTATTTCAGTGTTGTTTGGAAATGTATAAAGGTATTTTTGTGAGTATCCAAATGATTTAAGAGAGTGTTTTGAAGGTGTTCAAAGTAAAAGTGCGTATTTAACTTCGTAATATGTAAAATTGTGACTAGTGAATTTATCGAAAAGTGGTTATAAGTGTTGTGGTGACTTTCTGATGTACTGTATCCCCTTATTAACTTTAATGAACTAAAAGGGTTAAAACGAGAAAAATTGGGGGTTATGAGTGAAAATTGTGAGGTGTTGGTTGGAGTGTGAGGGTTCGGGAGGGTGGGGAGGAGGTTACTTCGTGGGGGAGTGACCTGAGATGAAATAGTTAAAAAATGTCTAGACTTGTGTTGTAAAGAAATTGTTGGATTGTTGTGGGTATTAACGAAACAAAAAATGTGACTTTCTGATGATGAAAATGTTTTCCCTATGATGTAGGTACTATATCCCCTTATTAACTTTAATGAACTAAAAGGGTCGTCATGATTCAGCCTGTGTGTGTGGGGGTCATCGCGTGACGTCACTGACCGTCGAGTAAACACATTAATGAGAGGAATACTGACGTCACACTTGTTTAGACCTGTAGTAAGAGCGAGCACCATGCCCCATAGGAGGAGTTCATTTGAATGCTTATACCCAGAGGGGGGATTCCAAAAACTTGATCCGAGGAATTTCGAAAACCCCATAGGGGGGAATCCAAAAAACTTGATCCAAGGAGATGGAGTCTTGGTATTATCGAGAAATTTTGGGGTGGGAGTGAAAGTGAGACGGGTAATCCAAAAATTTGATCCAAGGAGATGGAGAGCACAAGAAAATGAAATTCAAAAAAAATTCGAAAAAAATCGGAAAAAAATTCGAGGCGCGGGGGCGATCCGGATGACGCTGCAGAAGGCGCGGGCGGGGGTCGCGAAGGGTGCGGGCGGGCGCGCGGGCGGGCGCGCGGGCGGGCGCGCGGCGCGACGGGGGTCGCGACGGGGGGGGGGGTCGGGGGTGGTGGTATGGGTTGGGGGGTCAAGGGTGAGGTAGTCTCGAGGGCGAGGTCATGGTCAAAACCGGAAGTAACACCTAGGTGTGAAAAGGTGACCCTCCAGCCACTGGTCCTAGACCCGATACACCGCCCAGTGGAAGGCCAAAACCGGAAGGAGCCTCCCAGCCGCATGCCTTTTTCCGGAAGGAGCCCCCCAGCCGTTTTTTTGACTACTTATTTGTATATATATGTGTATATATATGTATATATATATATATATATATATATATATATATATATATATATATATATATATATATATATATATATATATATATATATTACAGCTATAGAGGTGGTACTTCCCTATATATATATATATATATATATATATATATATATATATATATATATATATATAATGTAGTGTCGAATAATTAAAACTTGCGATTTCGACTTAAATAGCAGTGCTCTTCTTGCTGAATAAGGTAAGCGAAAATTTGTGTATGCAATAATTTACCAAAAATCATTTTGAACCTAACGAAAAAAATATATTTGTGTTTGTGTATCAAATTATTGTAAATTTATCTAAAATATATTTAGTTACAAAAGGCTAAATTAAATTGCGCTTGATATAATAAGGTTAGGTAAGTTTCCTCAGGTTCTTTTGGTACAAAATTATTAATTTATACATTAGCATTGAAAAAAATGTATCTTTAAAAGTATAAGAGAAAATTTTAGAAAGGGCTTTATTTTAAACGAGTTCTTGCTAACTGACCAGTTTTACCTATTCGGCACCACGACATATACATATATTTATTTTACTTTCTTCCCTTTCACCCTTTCTCTGCACCATTACCTTTCTCCTCTTTCCTGCCCTCCTCGTCTCCTCTCCTGTCATCTCCGCCTCACCACACACCATTAAGCACACGACGTCTTGTACTTCGTACTGTTGATATAAAACCCATCTTCTGGTAGAAGATAAACCCACACAAAAAAGCAGACGAGAAAAAAGAGGTTGGGGAAATGTAGAGCTTTTTAAAAGTCCGTCGTCACAAAGGCAACCAATTTCTCCAAGTAGGATTATTGTGTAACTCTGATTTTTATTATCTTTTTTTTTTTTTTTGGCTGCTCCCTTATCAGTGTCCTTCGATTTTTTTTTTTTTTTTTTTTTTTTGAGAGAGAGAGAGAGGGAGATGGGAAGTGGTCTCTATGTAGGTGAGAGGAAGGGAAGTTTTGTGTGTTTAGATTTATATATATATATATATATATATATATATATATATATATGTCGTGCCGAATATGTAAAACTGGTAAATTAGCAAGAACTCATTTAAAATTAAGTCCTTTCTAAAAATTTCTCTTATACGTTTAAAGATGTATATTTTTCATTAATGTTGATGTAAAAATTTATAATTTTGCACCAAAAGGAACTTAGAAAACTTACCTAACCTTATTATAACAAGAACAATTTATTTTAGCCTAACCCAACTAAATATATTTTAGATTTGTTTACAGCAATTTAATACTAAACAAACACAGTGAAATATATTTTTTTCGTTAGGTTCAGAATGATTTTGTCGAAATTATTGCATACACAAATTTTCACTTGTCCTATATGGCAAGATGAGCGTTGCTATTTAAGCCAAGATGGCAAGTTCTGCCTATTCGGCACGACATATATATATATATATATATATATATATAGTGGGTAGTAGGTTGGTAGACAGCAACCACCCAGGGAGGTACTACCGTCCTGCCACGTGAGTGTACAGCGAAAACCTGTAATTGTTTTACATGATGGTAGGATTGCTGGTGTCTTTTGTCTGTCTCATAAACATGCAAGATTTCAGGTATGTCTTGCTACTTCTACTTGCACTTAGGTCGCACTACACATACATGTACAAGCATATATATACACACCCCTCTGGGTATTCTTCTATTTTCTTTCTAGTTCTTGTTCTTGTTTATTTCCTCTTATCTCCATGGGGAAGTGGAACAGAATTCTTCCTCCGTAAGCCATGCGTGTTGTACGAGGCGACTAAAATGCTGGGAGCATGGGGCTAGTAACCCCTTCTCCCGTATAAATTACTAAATTTAAAAGAGAAGCTTTCGTTTTTCTTTTTGAGCCACCCTGCCTTGGTGGGATACGGCCGGTGTGTTGAAAGAAGAATATATATATATATATATATATATATATATATATATATATATATATATATATATATATATATATATATATACACATATATACACCCACACGAGAGAGAGAGAGAGAGAGAGATAGAGAGAGAGAGAGAGAGAAATATCTTGTGTATAGCTATACGAAGACGGGATCCACCTTCAGTACAAAGTGTGTGGATACATACTCCTGAATTCTTTTCAATATTCCACTTCTCCTACCACCCCATCCTCTACAAATCCACAAATAGGTATTCTTCATGATGTAATGTGTTACAGAGCTCAAAGGACACACTGGTGGTAAAAAAAAAAAACATTTTGAGTATAAAATACACATGTTTTGAGGGATGCAAGTGCACAAATGTTTTTGTGAACACATTACAATCATGTCACGCAGGTGGTGATAGCTGGAGGTGAGTACCCAGGATACAACACTCAGTAACCCTCTCAACTCTTCTCTCTTATACTGTATATATTTCAACATTCTACTCTTCTCATTATCAGTATTAGTATATCTGTATTTCTCTCTTTTTTGTATTTCTTGCCGCTGCCGCCGCGCTCTCTCTCTCTCTCTCTCTCTAACAATAATACACAGACGAACACAAATACAGACACACATACACACTTCCCATGGTGTGTGTGTGTGTGTGTGTGTGTGTGTGTGTGTGTGTGTGTGTGTGTGTGTGTGTGTGTGTGTGTGTGTGTGTGTGTGTGTGTGTAGGCAAGAAGCTGATATAATACAGAAAAAGTACTGCCAAACCGCATAGAAAACGCAGGAATGTTTTGTTGTCACTGAGAGAGACAAAAATATATTTTCGAAGTCATGTTTACGTACTCAAATATCCATGTAATTCAGCAGTGTAGCGTTAATTAGCATGAATATGCCTTACAAGAATACTGGTGAAAGCTTGAAGCTGTATAAAAAGCAGTACGAGATACTGATCAAGCTTATGTACACTTGCTGTGTCGGGCTGCCTTGATCTCTACGACCTTTTCACAGTTAAATTTACAGGCTATGAGCTGAGAGTATATGTTTGAGGCTTTTCAATAATTTTTAGGATACATTAACTTTTTTTTCCAGCAAAATTAACCTTGGTTGAAAGGCAGAGTAAAAATGCTCAATCTGGTGGCTTCTATTAAACTTTTTCATACTTATTTTCCAAAGATTAGTTTCTCCAGCGCCACCACCAAGTGTGGCGGCCTCGCTGGATTCTTGCATAAATATCTATTAGTTATAATGATAATCATAATTTTTGAAGGGGGGCGAACGGTAAGCCAGCGGAAGGCCTCGGTCAGATGACCCAAAGCTCCAGCTACGGGTTAGGAAACTCTTGTGCTGTTTCCTGACAAGTTTTACCTAACTGGATTCTTCCAGAACAGCCTTCAGAATTTCTCCGAGTGAATTGGAAACGAATACGAGATCATAATTAGCACCTTCTGCAAGATATATACATCGACCTTCTGGACAGGCACCTAAAGTCAGTACCTGACCAGCCGGGCTGTGGTTCGAGAGCGAGCGAGCGCACACGCGCACACACACACACACACACACACACACACACACACACACACACACACACACACACACACACACACACACACACACACACACACACTGGAGAGAGAGAGAGGGGGGATATGATAACGACATATAAAATACTGAGAGGAATGTACAAGGTGGATAGAGATAGGATGTTCCAGGGATGGGACACAGCAACAAGGGGTCACAATTGAAAGTTGAAGATTCAGACGAATCACGAGGATATTGGGAAGTATTTCTTCAGTCACAGAGTTGCCAGGAAGTGGAATAGTCTGGAAAGTGATTCAGTGGAGGCAGAAACCATACATAGCTTTAAGAAGAGGTATGATAAAGCTCATGGAGCAGGGAGAGTAGATCTAGTAGCGACCAGTGAAGAGGCGGGGCCAGGTGGTGTGACTCGACCCCTACAACCACAACTTGGCGAGTACAAACACAAATACACACTGCACAACTAGCCTAGCGTCTAATCGACATGTGCCTAGGACAAAATGGTAACTAGCACACACACAAAGGAATATTGCTGCTTTCTACAGACCAGTATCACCGACATGTATTGTATGCTAAGTCATGGAGAAGATTATCAGAAGAGTGGTGGAGCACCTAGAAAGGAATGAGCTTATCAACAGCAACCAACACGGATTCGGAGACGAGAATTCCTGTGTCGCAAACCAACTGGAGCTCTATGACAAGGTGGCAGCAGTAAGACAAGAGAGGGGTGGGTAGATTGCATTTTCTTGAACTGTAAGAAGGCTTTTGACACAGTTCCACACAAGAGATTAGTGCAAAATCTGGAGGACCAGGCAGGTGTAACAGGGAAGGCACTACAATGAATCAGAGAATACCTGACAGGAAGGAAGCAGCGAGTCATGGTACGTGACGAGCTGTCAAGAGTGGGCGCCTGTGAAGAGCGGGGTTCCACAGGGGTCAGTCCTAGGACCGGTGCTGTTTCTGGTATATGTGAATGACATGACGGAAGGAATAGACTCAATAGTCTTTCTGTAGACGTTATCAAGTTAATGAGGAGAATTCATTCGGAGGAGCACCAGGCAGGACTATAAAGGGATCTGGACAGTCTACAGTCCTGGTCCAGTAAGTGGCTCCTGTGTCGTGGGGGTTAGACCCTGCCAAGTGTAAAGTCATGAAGATCGAGGAAGGGCAAAGAAGATCGCAGACAGAATGCAGTCTAGGAGGCCAAAGAATGCAAACCTCACTCAAGGAAAAGGATCTCGGGGTAAGTATAACGCCAAACACATCTCCTGAGGTGCACATCAACCAAATAACTGCTGTGGCATACGAGCGACTAGCAAACCTAAGAATAGCATTCCGACATCTCAGTAAGGAGTCGTTCAGGACTCTGTACACAGTCTACATCAGGCCCACATTGGAGAATGCAGCACCAATTTGGAACCCACACCTGACCAAGCACGTCAAGAAATTAGAGAAAAACTGCAGAGGTTTGCAACGAGATTAGTCCCGGAGCTAAGGGGTATGTCCTACGAGGAGAGGTTAAGGGAAATCGACCTGACGACACTGGAGGACAGGAGGGACATAATAACAACATATAAAATACTGAGAGGAATCGACGAGGTGGACAAGGACAGGATGTTTCAGAGATGGGACACACCAACAAGGGGTCATAACTGGAAGCTGAAGAATCAGATGAGTAACGGATGTTAGGAAGTATTTCTTCTGTCACAGTTGTCAGAGGTGGTGGAGGTAGGTACGCTAAAGCTCACGGAGCAGGGGAGTGACCTAGTAGCGACCAGTGAAGAAGCAGGACCAGGAGCTACGACTCGACCCTTGCAATCACAGATATAGGGGGGTATACAAACACACACACAAAGCCAAGTGTCTAATCGATATGTGGCTATGACAAAATGGTAACACACACAGATTTATGCTTACAGAGATACATGCAGAATTCACTTTCACACGCGCGCGCACACACACACACACACACACACACACACACACACACACTAAACACACACTACACACACACTACACACACACACTGGACACTTATATAAAGTGATGATTACGCCAGACATTGATACCGGTGAGACTCAAGAGTCACAACAGATAAAATAGCTTTTAAACTTTACAATAGAGCTAAGAAAGCAAATAAAAAAGAAAAAGAAAATGTGTTTCCACACACTGAGCTTCCCACACAACATTAAGTGCCAAAGTTCCCCGGACAGACTCACAGAACATCTCCCTAAAAAACATATCGACGGAATCAATTGTAGCGAGTTTAAGCTGGGATTCTTCCGTTGTTAGGGACGTCAGCGGCGGCGATGGTAGTGGGGACGTCAGTGGCGGTGGTGGTGGGGACGTCAGCGGCGGCGATGGTAGTGGGGACGTCAGTGGCGGCGATGGTAGTGGGGACGTCAGTGGCGGCGATGGTAGTGGGGACGTCAGTGGCGGCGATGGTAGTGGGGACGTCAGTGGCGGCGATGGTAGTGGGGACGTCAGCGGCGGCGATGGTAGTGGGGACGTCAGTGGCGGTGGTGGTGGGGACGTCAGTGGCGGTGGTGGTGGGGACGTCAGCGGCGGCGATGGTAGTGGGGACGTCAGCGGCGGTGGGGACTTCAGCGGCGGTGGGGACGTCAGTGGCGGTGGTGGTGGGGACGTCAGCGGAGGCGATGGTAGTGGGGACGTCAGTGGCGGTGGTGACGTCAGCGGCGGTGATGGTAGTGGGGACGTCAGCGGAGGCGATGGTAGTGGGGACGTCAGTGGCGGTGGTGGTGGGGACGTCAGCGGCGGCGATGGTAGTGGGGACGTCAGTGGCGGCGATGGTAGTGGGGACGTCAGTGGCGGTGGTAGTGGGGACGTCAGTGGCGGTGGTGGTGGGGACGTCAGCGGCGGCGATGGTAGTGGGGACGTCAGCGGCAGCGATGGTAGTGGGGACGTCAGCGGCAGCGATGGTAGTGGGGACGTCAGCGGCAGCGATGGTTGTGGGGACGTCAGCGGCGGCGATGGTAGTAGGGACGTTAGCGGCGGCGATGGTAGTGGGGACGTCAGTGGCGGCGATGGTAGTGGGGACGTCAGCGGCGGCGATGGTAGTGGGGACGTCAGTGGCGGTGGTGGTGGGGACGTCAGCGGCGGCGATGGTAGTGGGGACGTCAGCGGCGGAGATGGTAGTGGGGACGTCAGCGGCGGCGATGGTAGTGAGGACGTCAGCGGCGGCGATGGCAGTGGGGATGTCAGTGGCGGTGGGGACGTCAGTGGCGGTGGTGGTGGGGACGTCAGCGGCGGCGATGGTAGTGGGGACGTCAGTGGCGGCGATGGTAGTGGGGACGTCAGCGGCGGCGATGGTAGTGGGGACGTCAGCGGCGGCGATGGTAGTGGGGACGTCAGTGGCGGTGGTGGTGGGGACGTCAGCGGCGGCGATGGTAGTGGGGACGTCAGCGGCGGCGATGGTAGTGGGGACGTCAGCGGCGGCGATGGTAGTGGGGACGTCAGCGGCGGCGATGGTAGTGGGGACGTCAGCGGCGGCGATGGTAGTGGGGACGTCAGCGGCGGCGATGGTAGTGGGGACGTCAGCGGCGGCGATGGTAGTGGGGACGTCAGTGGCGGTGGTGGTGGGGACGTCAGTGGCGGTAGGGACGTCAGCGGCGGCGATGGTAGTGGGGACGTCAGTGGCGGTGGTGGTGGGGACGTCAGTGGCGGTGATAGTGGGGACGTCAGCGGCAGCAGCGGCGGCGACCAACTGCGGCAACGAAGGTGGCAGTTAATTGTGTAGTTGAAGGGCGACTGTACTTAACTGTCAGAGTTAGCAGTAGTGACAGGATTAACAACAAAGGAAGTAATCTAGTGAAGTTAAGATTGCTGAAGCTGCCGGTCACCTGGCCAGTTTATTGGTGGAAATGCAATTGAATTTAGTCCATCTTTCATTTCCTCGCAAGATTAATTTTTTTATGCCTAATGGTGCCTGGTACAGTACGGTCAGTGGTGTGTGATACAGTACAGTCAGTGGTGTGTGATACAGTACAGTCAGTGGTGTGTGATACAGTACAGTCAGTGGTGTGTGATACAGTACAGTCAGTGGTGTGTGATACAGTACGGTCAGTGGTGTGTGATACAGTACAGTCAGTGGTGTGTGATACAGTATGGTCAGTGGTGTGTGATACAGTATGGTCAGTGGTGTGTGATACAGTATGGTCAGTGGTGTGTGATACAGTATGGTCAGTGGTGTGTGATACAGTATGGTCAGTGGTGTGTGATACAGTATGGTCAGTGGTGTGTGATACAGTATGGTCAGTGGTGTGTGATACAGTACGGTCAGTGGTGTGTGATACAGTACGGTCAGTGGTGTGTGATACAGTACAGTCAGTGGTGTGTGATACAGTACAGTCAGTGGTGTGTGATACAGTACGGTCAGTGGTGTGTGATACAGTACGGTCAGTGGTGTGTGATACAGTACGGTCAGTGGTGTGTGATACAGTACGGTCAGTGGTGTGTGATACAGTATGGTCAGTGGTGTGTGATACAGTATGGTCAGTTGTGTGTGATACAGTATGGTCAGTGGTGTGTGATACAGTATGGTCAGTGGTGTGTGATGCAGTACGGTCAGTGGTGTGTGATACAGTACGGTCAGTGGTGTGTGATACAGTATGGTCAGTGGTGTGTGATACAGTATGGTCAGTGGTGTGTGATACAGTACGGTCAGTGGTGTGTGATACAGTATGGTCAGTGGTGTGTGATACAGTATGGTCAGTGGTGTGTGATACAGTATGGTCAGTGGTGTGTGATACAGTATGGTCAGTTGTGTGTGATACAGTACGGTCAGTGGTGTGTGATACAGTATGGTCAGTGGTGTGTGATGCAGTACGGTCAGTGGTGTGTGATACAGTACGGTCAGTGGTGTGTGATACAGTATGGTCAGTGGTGTGTGATACAGTATGGTCAGTGGTGTGTGATACAGTATGGTCAGTGGTGTGTGATACAGACGGTCAGTGGTGTGTGATACAGTACGGTCAGTGGTGTGTGATACAGACGGTCAGTGGTGTGTGATACAGTACGGTCAGTGGTGTGTGATCCAGTACGGTCAGTGGTGCCTCGGTGACAGCATTTTACATAGTTCCTTGATAATGTGAGAAGTCACGATACATTATATATATTTTATGTATGTTTTAGGCCATAACTTCGCTTCTAAAATCCTCCCCTCAAACACCATTTCCACATTACGTCAATTTTTAAACGCACTACGCAACATCAATTTTTTAACTCTTTCAGTTTTTCCTCAAATTCTGTTTATTTTACTTAGGCTGAGCTACGTTAAGTTACCAAAAAAAAAAATATTTACCCAGAGATAAGTAAATTACAACAAAAATAATGTTGATAAGTCTGACAACGAGGAAGACGAGAAAAAGTAAGCAACGATGAAATGCTAACGTTTATCCTTCGTTGTGGGAGACTAACCTGAGGTGAACTGAGTATGCCCACACCACACCCTCCCTCAATACCCAAACCACACCCTGCCTCCCAAAATGTCATGATTGTGACCAGACTTACCTGGAGTTCATTACCTTTGTAAATTGTGAGTTCATTACCTTTGTAAATTGTGAGTTCATTACCTTTGTAAATTGTGAGTTCATTACCTTTGTAAATTGTGAGTTCATTACCTCTGTAACTTGCTCAGCTATCAAAACTTTGGAGTCCAGTCCCTGGACCAATTATGCACCTCTGTAATCTTTTGACTACCGCCCACAGGATGGGTATGGGGTGCATAATAAACATATTAAACTAAACTAACTCCCAAAATATAATTCCACCACACGACTACAATATTACCACAATTTCTCATCACCAGTACGATTACACACCTACACTTGTACAATACCACCACCACCACCACTACAATACCACAACACCATAATACCAACACCACACCACAACACCCTGTAGGCAACTCCGGTGGGAAAGAGCCCGAAGCTTCCTGAGGAAATTCCTAAAGGCTACTCCCATACTGCTAACAGTAACACCTTAACACTAACGCTTTTGCCATCTGTTTCCGTTGTTGCATAGTTTTAGTTTTCTGTTGATTAGTTGCTACATTAACAGATGCAAATGTGTGTGTGTGTGTGTGTGTGTGTGTGTGTGTGTGTGTGTGTGTGTGTGTGTGTGTGTGTGTGTGTGTGTGTGTGTGTGTGCGCGCGCGCGCGCATGTGTGTGCGCATGTATGTGTGCATGTGTGTGTGTGCATGTATGTGTGTGTGTGCATGTGTGTGTGTGTGTGTGAGTTTGTTTTAAAGAAAAGATTTCTAGGTGGGTAATATTTATAGATCTTTGCATAACTGTGTTAATATCTGTGTGTTTCTAGACACCGTCTAACAAGTCGGCTGCCCGAAAACTTGTGTTCCAAAAGTATATCTTATGCATACATTTTTAATAAAATATCACTAAAAACAATAGTTTAGCAGCCTCAGTCGACTTCCCTGAAACTAAGGTAACGGAATTTATCTAAATTCTAACCCGCATATCTTAGGTTAGTCTGAATTTAGTCAGTATTATTAAACATTAATGTTACGCATTTGTGGCACCCAGGTGGATTTTCTTGGAGTTATTGCAACAACGGATTTACACTGGCAGTACAATCGTTGCTTCGTAAGCCAGGACCGCAAGATCGTGCTCAAAATCACGACATATATACACAGATACACACCTCTCGGTGTATATAACGTGTGAACACCCAAGGAGCCAGACGCTAGTGTTGGTTCTGCTGTCACTGACATAGTTTCCGGCAATTTAAATGCCAGACTCACTGTCTTTCAGCTGTTTTTTCCACTGCAGTATTCACCTCAGCTTCCCCTTCCACAAAGGCTGCACCTCCAGTCCCCTACATGGGTCAGAATCCCACTAATTCGCATAGGAGAGTAGCCTTAAATATCTCGGGTAGAGTAGCTCGATCTATTAAAATATGTGCATAAAATTCAAAAGCCCAGTGTGTCGTAAAGGAAAATAAGCTTAAACTGAGTAGGAGTGGAGCATATTCTTGACCCCCTGAGCTTTTTTTACCATCTGATGCCTCAATGAATGACTGAACAAGGTCGATTAGCTTCGTCTCCCGTTGAATTAATGAAGGAATGAATACCTAATGACTGGCTTCTTTTCAGCAAAGAAGTTCAGGGCAGAAGGGAGTTAAGTGTATATAAAATACCTCTATGTATAAGGAAGACTATCAGAGAGATTTATACATTCCTCAGTGTATGTACGTGTATATATATATATATATATATATATATATATATATATATATATATATATATATATATATATATATACATGTATATATATATATATATATATATATATATATATATATATATATTTATGTGTGTGTATATAATGAATATATATATATATATATATATATATAACACACCGGCCGTATCCCACCGAGGCGGGGTGGCCCAAAAGGAAAAACGAAAGTTTCTCCTTTTCCATTTAGAAATATATACAGGAGAAGAGGTTACTAGCCCCCTTGCTCCCGGCATTTTAGTCGCCTCTTACAACACGCATGGCTTACGGAGGAAGAATTCTGTTCCACTTCCCCATGGAGATAAGAGGAAATAAACAAGAACAAGAACCAGAAAGGAAATAGCAGAAAACCCAGAGGGGTGTGTGTATATATATGTTTGTACATGTATGTGTAGTGTGACCTAAGTAGAAGTAGCAAGACGTACCTGAAATCTTACATGTTTATGAGACAGAAAAAAGACACCAGCTATCCTACCATCATGTAAAACAATTACAGGCTTTCGTTTTACACTCGCTTGGCAGGACGGTAGTACCTCCCTGGGCGGTTGCTGTTTACCAACCTACTACCTAGGATATATAATTACTTGTAACATTAATTGTGCTCGCGTAGTCGACAGGCTTTCAACCCTAGTAACCACCCAGGACACCATTAGTGGGTAGATGACTCAAATCAGATACCAGGGATTGAAATAGTGAACTATCCATATTACCGAGGTGTACTATCTCTTTCACTTCTACTAGCTACATAGCCCAGTAATCGGCAAAACGCAATAAAACAACCAGTGCCACTACAGCTGCTACCACCAGCTACAACTCAGGCACCACCATTCCACCAGGAAAAATGCACTGGTACTCCCCCACAAACTAGAACTACTAGCTACAAACACTAACATCACAACTAGCACCACCACCAAAGATCACTAGCACTGTCAAGTACATCTGTGAATTGGTAAGTAAGACACATGTGCAACAGTTAGGTATTTTCGTTTCGAAACTGTCGAGTACACAGTAGGATTCTTCAGTCCAATGTGATATAAACGGTTTAGAAAATCAACAATTCGAAGAATAAGACACTTGTGCAAAATCTGGAATTCTTTGTTTAGAAGACGTTTCGTCAACCAATGGTTTCTTCAGTCCAATACAAAGAAGAACGGTGGAATACTAGTAATAGTTGTTTGAGGTAATCAGTCCCTGAGCCTGGACTCCGCCGCCTCCTGCTTCAACTCGCCTGACTGCAGTATATAAGCTGCTACTTCGAACGCGTGCTGTACTTTCAAGACAGACCGAACACATCGATTCCAGGTTGAGGCACTGATTACCTCATTCTCCTCACTTTTAACCGTTTTTTTGTATTGGACTGAAAAAACCGTTGGCTGGCGAAACGTTTCCTCAATAAAGATTTCCAAATGTTACACAAGTGTCTCGCATTCTTCACTTCGTTCAGATGAAAAAGAAAACACCACTACGCTTACACAGACGTTATGTCACTGTGCACTTGGCTTCTCTTTCTTGTCATGTTCGAACATACTGGTGAGAGCAGTAGGTCCTGTGTTGACTTCCTGTGCTCTGCTTGACGGACACAGCCACTGAAGCAGTCTGTGGCAATATTTTTGATTCTCTCCTTTCTGGACTATCAGAACTACACTGTAGGGGTTTTTACTGACTCGTTTGTCCTGTTAGTTTGTTACTTAGGATGTATTGGATTTTTTTATACTGTCTAGTGTGGATTGACTCTCAGATGTTTCTGCATATTAGGTAGGGAGTGGACTTTATGTTTGTCCATCGCTGTGGACAAACATTATGAAGATTAAATAGCTGTCTCAGGTGTTGAGTGATGGTCAGATGTTAAGTCTGATGGTCAGGTGTCGAACCTGTAGTTATACTGTATGGTTGTTGTTCCCTCGTTAGTATGGTGGGACTGATGTGTGAGTGTGGGGAGGGTGGTGGTGGGGTGTGTAGGTATTATGATGGGGTGTGGGAGGGCTGGTGTTGTGGAAAGTTTGATAGGATGTGAGAGGTCTGTTGATAGGATATGGGAGAGACGTGGGTGGTCTGCTGATAGGATGTGGAAGGGTATTACACAGTGTACTGTAGAGAATATTGTACACAAAAAAATTCTCCATATATAATGTCAGTTTCCAAGATTTGTCCTGAAACCGGACACGTATTAGTGGTGAAGAGTAGCTAGGACAGGACAGGAGCAGGAGAGGTGTGTGTGAGTCAGTACGTGGAACAAAGCAGCTGGAGCAAGATGTCCTAAGACGTCAAGGTCTAGTGTTTGTAGTGATGGTGATTTTTTTTTAAGTTTATACCATAGGTTATTTTATTGGTTTTTGGTGCTCTCATGTTTACCTGTAAGGCCCTAGTGTGCAGAGACCTGTAAGGCCCTAGTGTGCAGAGACCTGTAAGGCCCTAGTGTGCAGAGGCCTGTAAGGCCCTAGTGTGCAGAGACCTGTAAGGCCCTAGTGTGCAGAGACCTGTAAGGCCCTAGTGTGCAGAGACCTGTAAGGCCCTAGTGTGCAGAGGCCTGTAAGTTTCGGGAGAGTAATTATACAGCCTGCAAAGGGGGGGGGCGAATGTCAAGGAACCTTTCTGTTTATAAATATTTATGTTTTTTTACTCAGTAGCAGTGTGCTGGTGAGCTAATGTGAGAACTGGGTAAAGGTGGACTGGAGTGTGCTGGTGTTGGTATGTAGTAGAGTAGGTTGTATATTCTATTTGTTAATTTACTATTAAAAATTTATATATATATATATATATATATATATATATATATATATATATATATATATATATATATATATATATATATATATATATGGTCTATTAGCAAGAACTCATTTAAAATTAAGTCCTTTCTAAAATTTTCTCTTATACGTTTAAAGGTATATGTTTTTCATTTATGTTAATGTAAAAATTTATAATTTTCTAACAAAAGAATCTTTGAAAACTTACCTAACCTTATAAAAAGCGCAATTTAATTTAGCCTAATCCAACTAAATATATTTTAGATAAGTTTACAATAATTTAATAATAAACAAACACAATGAAACAATGAAATATATTTTTTTCTTTAGGTTCAGAATGATTTTCGCGAAATTATTGCATTTACAAATTTTCGCTTGTCTTATATGGCAAGAAGAGCATTGCTATTTAAGTCAAGATCGCAAGTTTTACCTATTCGGCACGACATTATATATATTGTACCCACGAAACTAGTGGTATTGAGCACTATCAACACCACTAGCCAAGGCGTCGAACCCATGGTGTTTTGGCCCGCCTCATGGTGAGCGAAAACGCACGACACTTTAGATCACTAGACCACACAATCTCGAGTGGTCTAAAGCGTCATGCGTTTTCGCTCACCATGAGGCGGGCCAAAACAGCATGGGTTTTCATGGTAAGGGAGACCCAATATATTTTTAGTTGAATCAAGTTGGTTGTCCCTTTTTGAATTGTAAAAAGTGTAGTCTCGTTCTGATATGCCTTCCTGTTAACCTTTTAATACTTCCTTGATAATGTGAGAAGTCACGAAAGCGCTTGGAATTTCGCTATTTTTTCCACAGTGGTTGTTTTGCACATATTTGTATAGGTGAGTTTTTGTGTCCTTCCTTATAATAAATTTAATATTGTCTCCACATTTAATGTGAAGGTACAAGTTGGCCCTAAAGTGGTTTCTTTTTTGTTTTAATTAAATATAAATGCTCTTAGACTAGGTAGGTTGTTTACCTCCTAAGAACCACGACTTCCATTTACGTTACGCAGTTAAAAGCGAAACGAAGGGTTGATTGAAGGTCTGGGAGGGCTGTTGGTGGGGTGTGGGAGGGTTGTTGGTGGGGTGTGGGAGGGTTGTTGGTGGGGTGTGGGAGGGAGATGGGTTGAATAGTAGACAGAAATTGAGACAAAATGAATACATGTTACTAAGACGGTGGCCCGATTAAAGTGGTCAGGAGGCTGTATGAGGGAGGAAGAGGGAGGGAGGGGAATAAGATAATAGGTGGAGGGCGGGAGGGAAGGGAATTGATGGTTGATGAGGACCTGCCTACTGGTTGAAGAGGGTAAATGACTTGTACATCCTCACAACCATCAATTCAACTCATTTTTCATTCTCATTTAACTTCTTTGCTGCTCCTCCTCCTCCTCGTCTGCACCACATATCCATCCTCAGGATGGTAGCGCCAGAGCATATGGAGTCACGAAATATCAAGGAACTAGGCTATTTTTGTATCCACAATTTGTGTATCTACGACTGTCTCTTCTGTTGCAAGAAAATTTAGGATTGTAATAATGTTGGCAGACTTACCCACAATATGCTAGGTAAAAGGACACATGTGCAACTAATGTGACGTTGTATTGTGGCAACGTTTCGCTCTCCAGGAGCTTTATCAAACCTAGTAAGCGAAACGTTGCCACAATAAAATATCACATTACTTGCACTTGCTTCCTTTTACCTAACATAATTTAGCATATTTTCCTTATTGTGTCTGGTATCATAATTTCCTTAATAATACATCTTGACGTTTCACACATCTAATTATACTCACGAAATCGTAATAACATGATTGCAAATAAACAATGGAACGGGTGGGAACTGAACCCATGGCGAGTGAGTCGTAAAACCCGCTCTGTCGTTTCTAACTATACTATGTATAGTCCTCAATGGATTGATAGTCAACCAAATAACCTGATTATCAGTCTTTTAACGGACATCTTAAGCGTTCCAAGACTCACGAAATCGTAATAACACGATTGTAAACAAACCATACCACGGGTGGGGTTTGAACCCGCGGTCAGAGAATCTCAAAACTCCAGACCGTCGCGTTAGCCACTGGGCCTGCTAGCCACAATAAGATTGGATGAATCTTATTGTGGCTAGCTGGCCCAGTGGCTAACTCGACGGTCTGAAGTTCTGAGACTGACCGCGGGTTCAAATCCCACCCGTGGTATGGTTTATCTTGAGCGTTCGTCTGTGCCATTACAAGAGGCCAATTTGTCAGCTAAGTAGGCCTGCCTCCTTTTCTCTGAAAGGGTACAGTGGCGGCGCGCCTCCCCATCCGTTTTCATTGTCAGAAAAAATACCTTTTTTTCACGATGAAACTACTACCATATCATTAGCTATGACGGCCCGAGACCTTCCTTCCTCTGGCCGAGGCTCGGAGACCGTGGTTTTAGGCATGCGCAGCTCTTGATCGTAATTATAGATATTTGGAGTGATGTATAGTCGTGAAACAGCCGCCGAGGATTATAGGGGCAGCCCGTGAGAAAACCGTTTCTGCGGTACGGTAGTCTGGCTGGGAGAAGCCGATTCTCTTTCTCTGGTATCGGAGTCCATTGGCGAAAGGATGAAGTTGGTGTTAACCTAGTTTTGTGAAGTTTATGGCTTGTAATGAAAGTAAACACTAGTTTCAGCGATGGTGGTGTCGCCAGCAGCTGTAGGACCAGGGAAGGTGATAAGCACTGTAATTCGAATCATCGAAAAGGAGGCTGTGTCATGGTGGGTTATATGGTAGTTGCCGCTGACCAACTGGGAGCAGTCTGTAATTTTTTTTTCTATTACTGTATCTGATAGCCAGCCATACAGCTGTTCGAATGACGGTTCAGCCAACCATCGTAAACACCAGTCTCTCTCAGATTCCCCAAGAAGGAAGTTGTGACATTTGCAGACGTTTGACCAATGAAATAATGGTGGTGATAGCGTGGCGGTAGTGGTGGTTAATTCGTTATAATACAGTACAAGTGTTCGTCCTAACACGGGTCTGTCAAATGGTTACCCGAAAGTAGTTGAGCATCCGGTGGCTTACCCCAGCTAACTTTTACACCACCATTTATAAAACAGATCACTGCTTATTACTGTCATTATACCTGTTCCTTAATAATATATATATATATATATATATATATATATATATATATATATATATATATATATATATATATAATATAAATGCAATAAGATCACAGTAAACAGGTGATTTTAAAATATGCAAAACAACCACTGTGAAAGAGTAGTGAAATTCCAAGCGCTTTCGTGACTAATCACATTGTCAAGGAACTATGAAAGTAATACATCAAAGGAAGGCAATTAAAGGGCTTAGACTACACCTCACAGTCAACCCCCACAACAAAGAAACACCTGACGCACGACAGTGGTTGTTTATATATATATATATATATATATATATATATATATATATATATATATATATATATATATATATATATATATATATTCCTACATCCTGTCTGTGTACTGGATTAAAAATTTCTGATAATGCAGAATTCTCTTACATCTTCAGTGCCAACACTGCCACTACACCGTCCAACAACCGTTGACTCACTACCTGCTGAGCTGCCAGGTGTCACTGTCACTCAGTTACGTCTCAGTGGTCCGCAGATCACTGTCCCCGGGACACCGGTCCCAGACCAGACCAAGATGGCAAAGAAAACATTACAGAGGGATAAAAACAACACCTCGTCTCAGCGTCAACATAACATTTCGCCCATCGAAAAAAACACTGAAAGGTTCTCATACTAAAACACAACTGATGAACATGAGCGAGGACAGTGTTTCCAGAACGCTGGTGGTGGTTTCTTCGTCAGGAGAAACTGGGAAATTCCTTTCTCCTGACGTGTGGAGTTTTCAATCATCTGACAGTGTCCTTCCACTGGCTTGCCGCTCCACACCTTGTACAATGTATTCTGATAAGAGGGGTGTTTGCTTAGCAGTGCCAAGCATCCTGTCAGGGTATCACCGTAACGACAGTACAGGGTAGTGCCACTCACCCTGCGAGTGACCATACCACCATCAAACAGTACAAACACAGGCCAAATAGTTGACAGAAAATTGACGAAATAAATTCCATCATTCTTGGCTGTTTCAATATACACGTAACATTATATATATGTCGTGCCGAATAGGTAAAACTGGTCAGTTAGCAAGAACTCGTTTAAAATTAAGTCCTTTCTAAAAATTTCTCTTATACGTTTAAAGATATATATATATTTTAATTTATGTTAATGTAAAAATTAATAATTTTTTACCAAAAGAACCTCAGAAGATTTACCTAACCTTATTATAACAAGACCAATTAAATTTAGCCTAATCCAACTAAATATATTTTAGATAAGTTTACAATAATTTAATAATAAACAATGAAATATTTTTTCGTTAAGTTCAGAATGATTTTTGCGAAATTATTGCATACACAAATTTTCACTTGCCTTATTGGGCAGTGTGTTACCATTTAAGCCAAAATCTTAAGTTTTACCTATTCGGCACGATTATATATATATAATCATAACATTCTCTGTAACTATCCCACAAACTCTGTTAAACCAGGTAGCCCAAAAAATTATACATTCCCTCTTTCACCTATCAGCTAACAACATATAATTTGAGGCCAAAGAATAAGAGGTGCTATTACATAGGTATTACGCAGGAAAACCGTAGTTTTACACCACCGTTGAGATTAAACTGAAGTAAATTATTTAGTTTGCCATAATCTGTACTTTCTGAACCATAATTTGTTTCTCTATTTAAGGGAGGAAAGTAGAATGTTCTGAGAAGGTTTGACAACCTCAAAATGTCTGAAAACCTTAAAATGTTCTTGGAAATACTTTCCCTGTAAAAAAATTAAATAATTAAAGGGGGTCCTGAAGGATTTTTTTTTTACATTAAGAAAGGATTCGATTCATACCTAAGATAAAAAAAAGAGTTATTTAAAAGACAGTTTTCAACCCAGAGTGACAACACTTCTCGAATCTAAGTCCAACACCAAAGGTATTATGGATCCTGTAAGTGACTTCAGTAAAGTATATGGACTCACAGAGGATAAGGCAGCACTTATATTCTTCGTACGTGTACAAAGGTCCCGCAAAAAGAGAGAGAACGCTCAGGATGAGATGATCTACCAACTGAAAGGTACGCAGCATCTTGTTGGGGAATCTAAAAGAGGTAACTTTAGCTGCTTCGTTCCAATGATATGTAATTTTTTTTTTTTCGTTGTAAGCTTACTACTACCTGATGGGTGGTTGAGGAACTCGACCAGGTACACCTTTGGCCGAGATGATTCGCACTACACTGCCAGTCAGGTACACACATTCCCATGACATCAGCGGTACATCTCCCGTAACTGCGACGGTGCATCTTCTAAGGGTTTATTAATGTTGGTAGAATTACCGACAATATGTTAGATAAAAGGACACAAATGCAATTAATGTGACATTTTATTGTAACAGCTTGATAAAGCTCCTGGAGAGCGAAACGTTGCCACAGTAAAATGTCACATTAGTGCACTTGTATCCTTTTATCTAACATCATCTAAGGGGTTTGATGGGAAAGTTAGCTACTCACTCGCCCTCTCGGCTAACGAAACCAGAGAAAACAGAACTAATGAAGAAACCAAAAACTTGGCTACTTAAATCTTTAGATGAAGGTCAAGACATTAAAAGATACAATATTCAATAAGTTGACTACTGCAACGAAGATTTCCAATATACAGAAATAACAATAATCCCCATAAGCGTCAAATAACCTAGTAGCCCCAGACACACAGCAATTTTATTATAGGTAGACTAAGCAACTTCGGGCAATTTCTCTCTCCTCACAACCACAGAAGAAAATGTCAAAAGACAAACTAAATAACAGAGGAGGTAGACATTAGATGATCGTTCACAGAGAAGTTACGACCTGTATCGACAGATGGCGTTCCTTGCGGTCCCTCCCGGGAGTGTAAACTCAACCACCGTTACACCAGTCACACACAACAAATTTACGAAGATTCTATACTTTTTCCTTGACAATGATCTGTTTGTTAGAAATATAAATATCGATTGCTCACTTTTTCTTGTTATACGAGTCATTTCACGAGCTATTACGTATGGTCGCATTTCCCAAAGAACTTAAAATCCGTGTAGTTCAGTTTTATTTTTAAAGAAAATAATGATGGACACATTTAATCACCTGTAGGGCATGAGCTGGTATATAACATATTGTATAAAATAATGTTTCTGAACGACGATTAGGATCATATATGAAATCTACAAGAAACTCATCATACCCCATTATTATTATTATTATTATTATTATTATTATTTTTTTATCACACTGGCCGATTCCCACCAAGGCAGGGTGGCCCGAAAAAGAAAAACTTTCACCATCATTCACTCCATCACTGTCTTGCCAGAAGGGTGCTTTACACTACAGTTTTTAAACTGCAACATTAACACCCCTCCTTCAGAGTGCAGGCACTGTACTTCCCATCTCCAGGACTCAAGTCCGGCCTGCCGGTTTCCCTGAATCCCTTCATAAATGTTACTTTGCTCACACTCCAACAGCACGTCAAGTATTAAAAACCATTTGTCTCCATTCACTCCTATCAAACACGCTCACGCATGCCTGCTGGAAGTCCAAGCCCCTCGCACACAAAACCTCCTTTACCCCCTCCCTCCAACCCTTCCTAGGCCGACCCCTACCCCGCCTTCCTTCCACTACAGACTGATACACTCTTGAAGTCATTCTGTTTCGCTCCATTCTCTCTACATGTCCGAACCACCTCAACAACCCTTCCTCAGCCGTCTGGACAACAGTTTTGGTATTATTATTATTATTATTATTATTGCTGCTGCTGCTGCTGCTGCTGCAGTTGGGTATGGAGGAATGTACTACCCTCCTGTCACATGGTATGTTCGTAGACCAGGGAGGCACTACTTCCCCCTGACTATCACACGAGTGCGGCAGGTAGTAGGATGGCCGACAGCAGCAATCCAAGGATATACTGCAGTCCTCTTACATGAACGTGGAACACAAGCCTGTGGGATTGCTGGGCTTTTCTTTCTGTCCCATGAGCATGCCAGGTGACAGGTAAATCTTGCACACTTCTACGTACACTCATCTTTACTGCGAGTTTCCTAATACTTCTTGTCCCTGTAAAATTTGTTTTCTAATTTACGAGGCCTGGTCTGAAACAGGGTAGTGGGGGCGATGACCCCCTCGTCAGTTAGTATTTTCTTAAGAAAATCCGTCGAAACAAGAGCGCCTCTGTAGACGTATTCTCTGAACGAGCCACATGGGTTTACAGCTTCATGAAATACAATTTGTGATATCCAATTTCTACTCATTGTATTAATAACGCTCAGGACGTCACTGTCGCTAAGACAGTCAAACGGATGACTGTGATTCTCTGACACAGATCCTTCTGTTGCTCACTGTGTCTTGTTTGTTGGTCGACTCTAAGAACTCTATCGTCTTCATTCATTTAGTGCCGTTCAGGCGTCTTAATTTTTTTTTTTTTTTTTTGTGATAGAGAACAATCCAACCCAACTAAACTCAACCGAAATAACCTATATCAAAAAATTTGCTGGAAAAAAGCAGGCGAGAAATCCACATAGAATTTGCCAGAATGGAATTGCTAAATTGTAATTGATGAAATTTATTTAATGAAATTCAATTGATGAAATGTAATGAAATGCAACTGATGAAATGCAATTAATGAAACGTAATTAATTAAATACAATTTAGAGGCTTCCTGAAGACCGTCAACGAAGATTTATATGCAAAGTGTTCATGGCTAGAGCTGTTTTTTTGTTAGACCTCAAAATGAAGGGTAATTAAGAGTGGTAATGGGAGGGCCATCAGCTTCCTCTTAATGTCTGGAGTCCTGTGTAATTGTTCTTTATGAGATGACGTGTAAAAAATAATACATACGGCAACTAAGGCAGATTACCCTTGTTAGGGACGTATGGAGGGAGGGATGACAGCGTATGTACATCATTTGTGTGTCTGTATGTGTCATATACAGGCGCGCGCGCGCGCGCGCGTGTGTGTGTGTGTGTGTGTGTGTGTGTGTGTGTGTGTGTGTGTGTGTGTGTGTCTCACACACAGGCAATGTATTTATCGACAAGTGCCCCTGACAAATGGTAACCAACACAAAAAGGAGTGTACTTGGTGCTTAACAAAATATTCAGAGAACTACAGTTCACTGTAGTCGGAGCAAATCCTCGGAGAGCATCAATAAAATACAAAGTGAAGAGACTACTACCTAAGCTGGTTATAACAAAATCAATGGGACTTGACAACATATCTCCCGTGGTGCTGAGAGGGAGTAAAATAACTTATTGTAAGTCGCTCAATAGCAAAAGTGTTCAACCCATCTCTCTAATCATCACACCTGCCAGAAAATTGATAAAATCAATCTTTATCGCCATTTATATGAAAAAATGACAGACAATATTCTCTGAATTACAAGCCAGTATCTTTACCATACATATTGTCAAAAGTTCTAAATAATATGGAGAATAATATAGAGACACTTGGGGAGAAGATCTTTTTGCAGAAAACCAGCATAAATAGAGGGATGGACAATCTTGCCTTACGAACTTACAGAAATTAAACAAGATAGACAGGGTTGGGTGAATCGCATTTTCCTAAACTCTAGAAAATATGATACAGTACCACAAGGGAGATAAGTCCAGAAATTAGAAGAACGAGCAGTTCTACAAGGCAGGGTGCTTCATTGGGTGAAGGAGTATCTACACGGCAAAAGACAGAATACCAGTAAGGAAATGAGACATTAGAATGGGAAAGAGTAATGAGTAGGGTTCCGCAAGGATCAGTGTTAGGACAATTACTGTTCCTAATGTACGTGAATGCCGAAATAGAAGAGAATGAGGAATATGTGATTAGGACTGATATGGACAGACCGAATTAAACTAACCAGGATCGGGAAAACGAATGAAAGCCGAAAACACAGATGAGTTGTGGCGTGGTTGGAAAGTGGAATGACTTAGATGAGGTAGTGGTGGAGGCAGAATTAATACACTGCTTCAAGAGAAGATACGATAAGGCTCAAGAGGCCAAAAATCAGTTATAGCTATCACAGTGGTCTAGGAGACGGGGCCAGATGTAAAGGTTCCCTCACAAACAAATCGGGGAGTACGCACCACCCCTCTTCTCCCTCTCTCAGTCCCCTTCCCCAGCCTCTACCATTCACCCATTAAACCCACTTAGCCAATCAACACACATTTCCAAACCTATGCGTGAGTCACCGCACCAATCAGAAGACAGATAGCCAGCGCAGGCAGTAGGCGATGATAAAACAATCAGAACAGCGCACTTGAGCCACTCTCAATTGCCCCTCCAAGTGGTGCTTTAAAGTGGCTCCCCTCGTCCCTTTTCTATTGCAATGATGGGGGTATCAGCGTTAGATATACCCTCGCCCTTTTCTTCAGAATCAAATCATAGTCATACCCCACACATCCCCACACAAAACCCCAAGCAAATTTGAACGCAAATCCCAACACCACCCACACCAATTCAACACCAACACAACTACGCCAACACATGATAAAGGTATGATAAAGCTCACGGTTCAGGGAGAGTGACCTAGTAGCGACCAGTGAAGAGGCGGGGGCAGGAGCTAGGACTCGACCCCTGCAGCTTCAACTAGGTGAGGTGAGTACGCACTACAACCCAACCCATGCCAGCACAACCAAACATTCACAAGCCACACCAACACAACCATAACAATACAACCACACCTTAATCCATACCAGCCCACTACAAGACAACCCACTACAACACTAACATAACCCACTTCTTCACAACAGACCAAACAAGCCACCAACCCGCAACTCATTGACACCTCCACAGAACCGCTTAAACGAAGGTCATTTAATTTCCTTATATTACGACATGTGGCTGAGTTATAGCCCTTTTATCTTATGGGAAAATCCCGGGGCGATGGTTGCAAGTATGATGGTGGTGGAGGACGGGACGGTGGTGGAGGACGGGACGGTGGTGGAGGGGACGGTGGTGGAGGGGTAGTGTGAGATAGTGGAGAGGTAGGGGTCGAAGATGATAAAGGCAGTACCAGCATCAGTAGTAGCGGGTACAGTTTTAATAATGATTGTAATAGTAATAGTGGCAATGGTAGTGTAGAAGAGTAGAAGCAGTTAGAAGAACAAGATCATGAATGGGTGTAGGTGGATGTGAGCTGCACCTGCCTAGCAGATGCCAGTAGGCCTGCTCAGTGTTCTTCCAGTCTTAAGATCCACAAAACCACAAGGAAGAGACCAAGAAAGAGAACAAAAACAGAGGAATGGAACAAGAAAAAGGTAATAAAACAATGGGAAAAACTATAGACCAATAGCCCTAATATCCCACTAATATCCTAGAAAGAGTGTTAAGAAGAAAGATTAAATCACATGGAATTGTAGCGAGTGCATAACCCAGGTCAACATGGGTTCAGAACTAGTCGCTCCTGCTTTTCCTAACTGCTAGACCAATACGACTTGGTCTTGGATGAACTTGAAGACAGACAAACAACGCAGATATATAGCAAGCACTGACTTGGCAAAAGTCTGACATGTGTGACCATGGGGTAATTGCACATAAGATAACGTGCAAAAGGAATAACTGGAAAGGTGGGGTAGATGGATATATAACTTACCGACAAACAGAACCAAACCAATTGAAATCAAGGGCTGGTACAGTGAAAAGTTCTGTTCCTCAAGGAATGGTACTCACCTCGCTTCTCTTTCTCATCCTCATATCTGAAAGAGAGACATAACTCATAGCACTATTATTCTCTGCAGACGATACCAGTATCTGTATGAAAGTGGCATCTATGAAGTCACAGCGAACCTCCAAGCTGATATGAACCGTCTTCGATTGCTCTACTGACACCAATATGATGTTCAATGAAGATAAATTTCAGTCATAACATCACGGAAGAATGGAGGAAATAAAAACAAAACAGGAGTACAAGACAAAGTCAAACCATCCAACATAACGTAAATCAAATGTGAGAGACCTCTAAGTTATCATGTCAGAAGATCTCACGTACAAGGACCGCAACGTTATTATAGCAGATGTAAGAAAAAAATGATAGGTCAGACAACTAGAACCTTCAGAACAAGATACAAAGCTAATAGTGATACTCTTCAGGTCACTCCTATCTAGGCTAAAATATTATTGTATACTAACAGCCCCCCTTCAAAGCAGGTGAAATTGCCGAGATGGAGACTGTGCAGAGAACCTTCACAGCTCGTATAAACTCAATCACCTAAATTACTGGGAATGCTTGAAGTCCCTATAATTGTACTCCTTATAACATATGCGTGAAAGGTACATCATAATTTCCACATCGAAGACACTGGAAGGATTGGACTCAAACCTTCAGTCCGAAATAATTACAAGAGGCTTGGAAGATGAGGAAGGATACCCCAAGCGAAAAGCCGGGAAGCGACGAGTATACAAAGTGTCTTCGATGTGGAAATTATGATGTACCTTTCACGCATATGTTCTAAGGAGTACAGTTATAGGGACTTCAAGCATTCCCAGTAATTTAGGTGATTGAGTTTATACGAGCTGTGAAGGTTCTCAATAATCACTAAGGCAACCTCCCTTCATGCATACAACGAAACCCTAGCTGTCTTCAGGAGGGGAATTAACAAATTCCTCAAAACAGTTCCTGATCAGCCGGGTTGTGGTGCATACGTTAAACTGCAGGCAGTGGGCGCTAACAGCTTGATTCATTAGGTCAACAACCAGGACACCTGGTCTGGGACCGGGCCACGGAGGAGGTAACATCCGGAAGCGACTCGAGGTAAGTCAGCGAGAAATACGAAGAGCTTAGTAGAAAAGATGGTAAGAAAGGGATCAAAGGGAAAGAGAAGAAGAATAAGGGGGGCAAGAAAAAAGGACAAGAAAAAAGAAAGGGGACAAAAGGGAACAAGAAATAGAAAGGGGGCTGATATTATACTTTATTTACACAGCACTAGAGCCTCTTACAATCCAGAATTCAAATTTGTCAAGAAAAGTCTTGATGCCTTGGTGAGATAATAGACTTGCATCTTTTTCTTGCAGCTGAAGATTCGGTTTGATTCCAAAAATATCGACATGATTCACAAGTTGTAGACTTGAGTGTTCCAACACATTTTGGAATTCCTCTTTACCTCAAGCATGGAGAAATAAGGCCAACTCCTGTCTCAAGTGAAAACTTCTCTTGAGCACGTTGTTTGCTGACAACCATCGTACAAAAGTGTGAAACTAGCAACACATCTAAGTCGGAACCCGTGTCCTAGCAAAATCTTTTGAAGAGCCTGGCGTTCATATCCTTTGTCAACAGTGTTCAGTTTTTTCCGAAATGTTTACGATGTGAATGCTTCTCTGTGAATGACCAGGCCTCGTGGTATATCAGGGCCAAATCAGCCAGGCTGTCACTGTTAACTGCAATCCAACGTACGAACCACTTAAGAGCTAATCGCTCCAACTTGAAATAATCATTCTTTTCCTATTCGCGGCGATGCTTTTCGAGCTGGAGTTTTAGCTTAACCTGCTTCACTGAGTTATTCTCAAGACTTTGCAACAAATAACCCTTTATGAATAATCAGTGTCCTCTTTTTCTTGACAAGTGAAGCCAATTTGATGTATTCGTCCCAATAACTGTGCTTGGTATTCCTTCCTGTCGCTGCCATTATCCTAGATATGTGAGAACTGCAACGAAATTAATTTTTTTATGAGGTTAGGAGTTACGACTGGCTGTACAATAGAGACTATAGTCAAACCACACCATGGGTAGATATCTCCAAGTAGATACTTGTTCAGCAAGACGACAGCAGCTACGCTGACGCTCAGTGACACACGCAGGGTTATGCTGACGACCAGCCAAAGCTTTTGTACAAGAACACCATCCGAACGGTGGTGGCTCTGGCAACGTCGTGTGACTTAACAACGACTCTACTGAACACCGGAAACATCTCCTTGCAGCACCAGTTGAGAACTGACAAAAATGGATCCATGTCATCAGCCAGGAGCATAAGTAAATTTAGATGAACTGGGGAAAAAAATGCCCACTGTGAAAGAAACTGGAAAGACAAGAGAAAATAAGTCAGTGGGTAAGAAAGAGGAAAGAACAATGAACCTGAAAGAAAAAGGGGTGAAAACGGCAGAGAAAAAAAACTACCGCGTAATAATACCCAAAAAGTAAACAAGAATGAACAACAAACACTAAGGACAGTAATTACACTAGCGATTACATTACCTTCCGAATTACAATCCGAGACCGACGGTTCGAGCCTCCCCCTTCCCCCCCCCAACCTACCGACAGAAGGTTTATTGACAAGTGAAAGCTGATACCTTGAACTGACAGCTTCCAGAGAAGCCCTATTACCAAGCAATATTAATAACATGAAGTCCTGAGCGTGCGCTTTCAAACGCTTTCCTTTGAGGTCAGTTGTGGCTTTTATATGCAAATGGTTTGTAATTACGCAGGTTTACTGAGAGGTAAAGTGATAGACAGGGCAGGGATGATGATAATTAATAACAAATGTCTGCTACAACGAATAGCAAAACTGTGAAAAGATATACACACCATTTCCGGTAGACAGGCAGTGTGTAGTACATAGGTAGGGTGCAAGAGCTAAGCAGGGTATGTTAGATAGGCAGTGTTTGGTAGATGGGCAGCTCGCACTAGAAAAGAAGGGTGTGGTAGACATGCAGGGTGTGGTAGACATGCAGGGTGTGGTAGATAGGCAGGGTGCGGTAGACAGACAGAAGTAGATAAGGGGAAAGTAAGGACAGACATAATCAGGGTGAGGTCTATAGGCAGGGTGTAGTACTCAGGTACGGTGTAATAGACGAGTAGGTACACAGTGCTCGTCACCTGGTGTACAGTGCACACAAGAAACAAACAGCAGGATCCTGTCTTGTCTTATTCCTGACTGTGACATCACTATCCTGTCTTACCTAATTCATTTCGGGAAGTGGATGGAAAGAGCGGTGTGAGGTAAGAAAGGTGACGTAAGGTGAGACAGGGTGAAGTAAGAAATGTGGGGTGAAGTGAGAAAGGTGGGGTGAAGTAAGGAAGGTAGGGTGAAGTGAGGTAGGGTGAAGTGAGGTAGGGTGAAGTGAGGTGGGGTGAAGTGAGGTGGGGTGAAGTGAGGTAGGGTGAAGTGAGGTAGGGTGAAGTGAGGTAGGGTGAAGTGAGGTAGGGTGGAGTGAGGTAGGGTGGAGTGAGGTGGGGTGGAGTGAGGTGAGGTGAACTAAGGTGGGGTGGAGTGAGGTGAGGTGAACTAAGGTGGGGTGAACTAAGGTGGAGTGAACTAAGGTGGAGTGAACTAAGGTGGAGTGAACTAAGGTGGAGTGAACTAAGGTGGAGTGAACTAAGGTGGGGTGAACTAAGGTAGGGTGAACTAAGGTCTGGTGAACTAAGGTGGGGTGAAATAAGGTCTGGTGAACTAAGGTGGGGTGAACTAAGGTAGGGTGAACTAAAGTCTGGTGAACTAAGGTCTGGTGAACTAAGGTCTGGTGAACTAAGGTGGGGTGAACTAAGGTGGGGTGAACTAAGGTAGGGTGAACTAAGGTGGGGTGAACTAAGGTGGGGTGAACTAAGGTGGGGTGAACTAAGGTGGGGTGAACTAAGGTGGGGCGAACTAAGGTGGGGCGAACTAAGGTGGAGCGAACTAAGGTGGAGCGAACTAAGGTGGAGCGAACTAAGGTGGAGCGAACTAAGGTGGAGCGAACTAAGGTGGAGCGAACTAAGGTGGAGCGAACTAAGGTGGGGTGAACTAAGGTAGGGCGAACTAAGGTAGGGCGAACTAAGGTAGGGCGAACTAAGGTAGGGCGAACTAAGTTGGGGTGAACTAAGGTGGGGTGAACTAAGGTAGGGTGAACTAAGGTAGGGTGAACTAAGGTAGGGTGAACTAAGGTAGGGTGAACTAAGGTAGGGTGAACTAAGGTAGGGTGAACTAAGGTGGTGTGAATGTGGGGTGAAGGTGGGGTGAAGTGAGGTGGGGTGAAGGTGGGGTGAAGTAAGGTGAGGTGAAGTAAGGTGAGGTGAAGTAAGGTGGGGTGAAGTAAGGTGGGGTGAAGGTGGAGTGAAGTGAGGTGGGGTGAAGGTGGAGTGAAGTGAGGTGGGGTGAAGGTGGAGTGAAGTGAGGTGGGGTAAGGTGAAGTGAGGTGGGGTGAAGGTGAAGTGAGGTGGGGTGAAGTAAGGTGGGGTGAAGTAAGGTGGGGTGAAGTGAGGTGGGTGAAGTGAGGTGGGGTGAAGTGAGGTGGGATGAAGGTGGAGTGAAGTGAGGTGAAGTAAGGTGGGGTGAAGGTGGAGTGAAGTGAGGTGGGGTGAAGGTGGAGTGAAGTGAGGTGGGGTGAAGGTGGAGTGAAGTGAGGTGAAGTAAGGTGGGGTGAAGTAAGGTGGGGTGAAGTGAGGTGGGGTGAAGTGAGGTGGGGTGAGAAGTGAGGTGGGGTGAGAAGTGAGGTGGGGTGAAGTAAGGTGGGGTGAAGTGAGGTGGGGTGAAGTGAGGTGGGGTGAAGTAAGGTGGCGTGAAGTGAGGTGGGGTGAAGGTGGGGAGAAGTAAGGTGGGGTGAAGGTGGGGTGACGTACGGTGGGGTGAAGTAAGGTGGGGTGAAGTAAGGTGGGGTAAAGTAAGGTGGGGTGAAGTAAAGTGGGGTGAAGTAAGGTGGGGTGAAGTAAGGTGGGGTGAAGTAAGGTGGGGAGAAGTAAGGTGGGGTGAAGTAAGGTGGGGTGAAGTAAGGTGGGGTGAAGTAAGGTGGGGTGAAGTAAGATGTGGTGAAGTAAGATGTGGTGAAGTAAGGTGGGGTGAAGTAAGGTGGGGTGAAGTAAGGTGGGGTGAAGTAAGATGTGGTGAAGTAAGGTGGGGTGAAATAAGATGGGGTGAAGTAAGATGTGGTGAAGTAAGGTGGGGTGAAGTAAGGTGGGGTGAAGTGGGGTGAAGTGGGGTGAAGTAAGGTGGGGTGAAGTAAGGTGGGGTGAAGTAAGGTGGGGTGAAGGTGGGGTGAAGTAAGGTGGGGTGAAGGTGGGGTGAAGTAAGGTGGGGTGAAGGTGGGGTGAAGTGAGGTGGGGTGAAGTGAGGTGGGGTGAAGGTGGGGTGAAGTAAGGTGGGGTGAAGTAAGGTGGGGTGAAGTAAGGTGGGGTGAAGTAAGGTGGGGTGAAGTAAGGTGGGGTGAAGTAAGGTGGGGTGAAGTAAGGTGGGGTGAAGTAAGGTGGGGTGAAGTAAGGTGGGGTGAAGTAAGGTGGGGTAAAGTAAGGTGGGGTGAAGTAAGGTGGGGTGAAGTAATGTGGGGTGAAGGTGGAGTGAAGTGAGGTGGGGTGAAGGTGGAGTGAAGTGAGGTGGGGTGAAGTAAGGTGAGGTGGGGTGGGGTGAAGTAAGGTGGGGTGAAGTAAGGTGGGGTGAAGTAAGGTGGGGTGAAGTAAGGTGGGGTGAAGTAAGGTGGTGTGAAGGTGGGGTGAAGTAAGGTGGGGTGAAGTAAGGTGGGGTGAAGTAAGGTGGGGTGAAGTAAGGTGGGGAAGTAAGGTGGGGTGAAGTAAGGTGGGGTGAAGTAAGGTGGGGTGATGTAAGGTGGGGTGAAGTAAGGTGGGGTGAAGTAAGGTGGGATGAAGTAAGGTGGGGTGAAGTAAGGTGGGGTGAAGTAAGGTGGGATGAAGTAAGGTGGGGTGAAGTAAGGTGGGGTGAAGTAAGGTGGGGTGAAGGTGGGGTGAAGGTGGGGTGAAGTAAGGTGGGGTGAAGTAAGGTGGGGAGAAGTAAGGTGGGGAGAAGTAAGGTGGGGAGAAGTAAGGTGGGGTGAAGTAAGGTGGGGTGAAGTAAGGTGGGGTGAAGTAAGGTGGGGTGAAGTAAGGTGGGGTGAAGTAAGGTGGGGTGAAGTAAGGTGGGATGAAGTAAGGTGGGATGAAGTAAGGTGGGGTGAAGTAAGGTGGGGTGAAGTAAGGTGGGGTGAAGTAAGGTGGGGTGAAGTAAGGTGGGGTGAAGTAAGGTGGGGTGAAGTAAGGTGGGGTGAAGTAAGGTGGGGTGAAGTAAGGTGGGATGAAGTAAGGTGGGGTGAAGTAAGGTGGGGTGAAGTAAGGTGGGATGAAGTAAGGTGGGGTGAAGTAAGGTGGGGTGAAGTAAGGTGGGGTGAAGTAAGGTGGGGTGAAGTAAGGTGGGGTGAAGTAAGGTGGGATGAAGTAAGGTGGGGTGAAGTAAGGTGGGGTGAAGTAAGGTGGGGTGAAGTAAGGTGGGGTGAAGTAAAGTGGGGTGAAGTAAGGTGGGGTGAAGTAAGGTGGGGTGAAGGTGGGGTGAAGTAAGGTGGGTTGAAGTAAGGTGGGGTGAAGTAAGGTGGGGTGAAGTAAGGTGGGGTGAAGTAAGGTGGGGTGAAGTAAGGTGGGGTGAAGGTGGGGTGAAGTAAGGTGGGATGAAGTAAGGTGGGGTGAAGTAAGGTGGGGTGAAGTAAGGTGGGGTGAAGTAAGGTGGGGTGAAGTAAGGTGGGGTGAAGTAATATCACACACGGTGTGAAACGTTAGTTTTTCTGAAACAAAAAATTAATTTAATTTAATTAAAACATCTTCCCAAATTAGTGAATTTACGGTCATCCATTAAGACTTTCCAGAGTGCATCGACACTGGCCTTCAAGGGGCCAAGAGCTAGATCTGTCACTGGTGCTGGTAATAGGTAAAAAAAGCATTTTTTTTTTTAAACTTGCAG
This sequence comes from Cherax quadricarinatus, assembly GCF_038502225.1. NCBI lineage: Eukaryota > Metazoa > Arthropoda > Malacostraca > Decapoda > Parastacidae > Cherax > Cherax quadricarinatus. The sequence continues at coordinate 17,961,793 of NC_091352.1, read as the reverse complement.
TTATCGACGCAGGTGGTGGCGCACGTAAACATTTGCTGAAAATGTCGTAGACTTTCTATTGTAACTACTACGATAACATGGTGGAGCAGACATCGCGCACACAGCCTAGGGATCGAAACCCCCTCCATTTTACCGTAAATTCAGTATACCTGGAGGTTATTCCGGGGATCAACGCCCCCGCGGCCCGGTCCATGACCAGGCCTCCCGATGGATCAGGGCCTGATCAACTAGGCTGTTACTGCTGGCCGCACGCAGTCCAACGTACGAGCCACAGCCCGGCTGATCCGGCACTGACTTTAGGTATCTGTCCAGCTCTTTCGAAGGCAGCCAGGGGTTTATTGGCAATTCCACCAATGCTAGATGGGAGGCTGTTGAACAGTCTTGGGCCCCGGACACTTATGGTGTTTTCCCTTAGTGTACCAATGGCGCCCCTACTTTTTATTGGGGGCATTTTGCATCGCCTGCCCAGTCTTTTACTTTCGTAGGGAGTGATTTCTGTGTGCAGATTTGGGACCATTCCTTCCAAGATTTTCCAAGTGTAGATTATGATATATCTCTCCCTTCTGCGTTCCAATGAGTACAATTCAAGTGCTTCCAAGCGTTCCCAGTAGTTAAGGTGCTTGACAGAACACTCTAGATCTGCGATTTCACCTGCTTTGAATGGAGATGTTAATGTACAGCAGTATTCCAGCCTAGAGAGAACAAGTGATTTGAAAAGGATCATCATTGGCTTGGTATCTCTCGTTTTGAACGTTCTCATTATCCATCCTATCATTTTCTTTGCACGTGCGATCATGGCACTGTTGTGATCCTTGAAAGTGAGATCCTCAGACACTATTCCCAGGTCCCTTACATTATTTTTCCGCTCTATTGTATGGCCAGAGTCTGTAGTATACTATGTTCTAGTTATTATCTCCTCCAGTTTTCCATAACGGAGTAGTTGGAATTTGTCCTCATTGAACATCATATTGTTTACCGTTGCCCACTGGAAGACTTTGTTTATATCTTCTTGGAGGTTAACCGCGTCCTCAGCAGATGACAGCCTCATGCAGATCCTAGTATCATCCGAAAAAAGGATGATACGGTGCTGTGATGTATATCTGTCTATGTCTGATATGATGATAAGGAATAAGATGGGGGCGAGTGCTGTGTCTTGTGGAACAGAGCTCTTCACTATGGCAGCCTCCGATTTAACTCTGTTGACCACTACTCTGTGTTCGATTTGTTAGGAAGTTGAAGATCCATCTCCCCACTTTCCCAGTTATTCCTTTAGCACGTATTTTATGGGCTATTACGCCATGATCGCATCTGTCAAATGCTTTTGCAAAGTCTGTGTATATTACATCTGCATTCTGATTTTCTTCCAGTGCATCCAAGGCCATATCATAGTGATCCAGTAGTTATGAGAGGCAGGAGCGACCTGCCCTGAACCCATGTTGCCCTGGATTGTGCAGATTTTGGGAATCCAGGTGATTTGCAATCCTGCTTCTTAGCACTCTTTCAAAGATTTTTATGATGTGGGACGTCAGAGCTATTGGTCTATAGTTCTCAGCTAATGCTTTGCTGCCACCTTTATGGAGTGGGGCTATATCCGTTGTTTTAAGTGACCGTGGAATTTCACCCATGTCCAAGCTCCTCCTCCATAGTGTACCTAGGGCACGCGAGAGGGGTTTCTTGCAGTTCTTAATGAAAACAGAGTTCCACGAGTCTGGGCCCGGGGCTGAGTGTAATGGGCATGGGCGAAATTATTTACAAGCATTCTCTCTCAGTCTACAGCAAGATTCGAACCTACTCAATGTTTCGAAGTGCGAAGTACTTACGCCACTCGGCCAGATCGTAAGTACTACGTACTTTGATGCAGTGTGTAGAGGTTCGAATCCTCCAATATTATATACATGTCGTGCCGAATATGTAAAATTGGTCTGTTAGCAAGAACTCATTTTGTACCAAAAACAACCTAAGAAAACTTACCTAACCTTATTACAACAAGCGCAATTTTATTTAGCCTAATCCAACTAAATATATTTTACCAAAGTTTACAATAATTCAGTAATAAACAAAAACAATGAAATGTATTTTTTTCGTTAGGTTCAGAATGATTTTTGCGAAATTATTGCATACACAAATTTACGCTTGCCTTATTCAGCAAGAAGAGCGTTGATATTTAAGTTAAAATCGCAAGTTTTACCTATTCGGCACGACATTACATATATATATATATATATATATATATATATATATATATATATATATATATATATATATATATATATATATATATATATACACAGGTCGTGTCGAATAGTAAAATTGGCCAATTAGCAAGAACTCATTTAAAATTAAATCCTTTCTGAAATTTTCTCTTATACGTTTAAAGATATATTTTTTTCATTACTGTTAATGCAAAATTTTTTAATTTTGCACCAAAAGAATCTTAGAAAACTTACCTAACCTTATTATAACAAAAGCAATTTATTTTAGCCTAACCCAACTAAATATATTTTAAATACGTTTACAATAATTTAGTACTAAACAAACACAGTCAAATATATTTTTTTCGTTAGGTTCAGAATGATTTTGGCGAAATTATTGCATACATAAATTTTCACTTGTCCTACTGAAAATCGATTACTGTTTGGAAAACCTTCCAGCTCCATCCCCAAACATCTTACTGCTTGGTGATTTCAACCTAAGGCATACAAAATGGAAGAATGTAGCAAATAATGTTATAGCTGAAACAATCCCCGGAGGTAGCACAGATGAAAGGTCACACACACACATGAGCTACTAAGTCTCTGCGAAAAACACACCTTAAGCCAGCAGATAGTGCAGCCAACACGACTAGAAAACACACTTGATCTTATCTTCACAAATAATGAGGACCTGATAAGAGACATAAGAATATCAAAAACAACTAATTCCGATCACAATCTAATCGAAGTCCAGACGTACATGCATAGGGGTCCTGAACAGCAGAATGCATGTACCTGTGAAGGTGTCTTCACAAAATACAATTTCAACAACAAGAACATCAACTGGGACCAGGTAAACCATGTCCTAAACGAAACATGTTGGGAAGATGTCTTAAATGACATAGATCCAAACCAGTGCCTTGAAAGGATCAACTTTCTGGTAGCCGAAGCATGTTCTAGGCATATTCCCCTAAGAAAGAAGAAGAGCAGGAGTAAACTGGAGAGAAAAAGACTCTCCCTCTACAGAAGACGACGAAGAGTCACTGAGCTCCTCAGGAGTGCTAGAATATCTGATACACGAAAGGAGGCACTGACCAGGGAAGTGGAAACTATCGAACTTAAGCTAAATGACTCTTACAGGAACCAGGAGAGGCAGGAGGAGCTTAAAGCTATTAGTGAAATTGAAAGAAATTCAAAATATTTCTTTTCATATGCCAAAAACAAGGCAAATACCACATCTAGTATCAGGCCCTTACTCAGACAGGATGGGACTTACACAGACGACAACAAGGAAATGAGTGAAATATTGAAATCCCAGTACGACTCTGTGTTTAGTGAACCACTAATCGGTCTGACGATCGACGACCCAAATGATTTCTTCATGAATGAGCCTCAAAACTCCATAAATGTATGCCAGATTTCCGACATTACCCTAACTCCGATAGATTCCGAAAAAGCCATTGACAACATACCTATGCACTCAGCCCCGGGCCCAGACTCGTGGAACTCTGTTTTCATTAAGAACTGCAAGAAACCCCTCTCGCGTGCCCTAAGTACACTATGGAGGAGGAGCTTGGACATGGGTGAAATTCCACAGTCACTTAAAACAACGGATATAGCCCCACTCCATAAAGGTGGCAGCAAAGCATTAGCTAAGAACTATAGACCAATAGCTCTGACGTCCCACATCATAAAAATCTTTGAAAGAGTGCTAAGAAGCAGGATTGCAAATCACCTGGATTCCCAAAATCTGCACAATCCAGGGCAACATGGGTTCAGGGCAGGTCGCTCCTGCCTCTCACAACTACTGGATCACTATGACATGGCCTTGGATGCACTGGAAGAAAATCAGAATGCAGACACAGACTTTGCAAAAGCATTTGACAAATGCGATCATGGCGTAATAGCCCATAAAATACGTGCTAAAGGAATAACTGGGAAAGTGGGGAGATGGATCTTCAACTTCCTAACAAATCGAACACAAAGAGTAGTGGTCAACAGAGTTAAATCGGAGGCTGCCATAGTGAAGAGCTCTGTTCCACAAGGCACAGTACTCGCCCCCATCTTATTCCTTATCCTCATATCAGACATAAACAGAGATATACACCACAGCACCGTATCATCCTTTGCGGATGATACTAGGATCTGCATGAGGCTGTCATCTGCTGAGGACGCGGTTAACCTCCAAGAAGATATAAACAAAGTTTTCCAGTGGGCAACGGTAAACAATATGATGTTCAATGAGGACAAATTCCAACTACTCCGTTATGGAAAACTGGAGGAGATAATAACTAGAACAGAGTATACTACTGACTCCGGCCATACAATAGAGCGGAAAAATAATGTAAGGGACCTGGGAGTAGTAATGTCTGAGGATCTCACTTTCAAGGATCACAACAGTGCTACGATCGCACGTGCAAAGAAAATGATAGGATGGATAATGAGAACTTTCAAAACGAGAGATGCCAAGCCCATGATGATCCTTTTCAAATCACTTGTTCTCTCTAGGCTGGAATACTGCTGTACATTAACATCTCCATACAAAGCAGGTGAAATCGCAGATCTAGAGAGTGTACAGAGATCCTTTACTGCACGTATAAGTTCTGTCAAGCACCTTAACTACTGGGAACGCTTGGAAGCACTTGACTTGTACTCGTTGGAACGCAGGAGGGAGAGAGATATCATAATCTACACTTGGAAAATCTTGGAAGGAATGGTCCCAAATCTGCACACAGAAATCACTCCCTACGAAAGTAAAAGACTGGGCAGGCGATGCAAAATGCCGCCAATAAAAAGTAGGGGCGCCATTGGTACACTAAGAGAAAACACCATAAGTGTCCGGGGCCCAAAACTGTTCAACAGCCTCCCATCAAGCATTAGGGGAATTGCCAATAAACCCCTGGCTGCCTTCAAGAGAGAGCTGGACAGATACCTAAAGTCAGTGCCGGATCAGCCGGGCTGTGGCTCGTACGTTGGACTGCGTGCGGCCAGCAGTAACAGCCTAGTTGATCAGGCCCTGATCCATCGGGAGGCCTGGTCGTGGACCGGGCCGCGGGGGCGTTGATCCCCGGAATAACCTCCAGGTAACCTCCAGGTAACCTCCAGGTATATGGCAAGATGAGCGTTGCTATTTAAGCCAAGATCGCAAGTTCTGCCTATTCGGCACGACATATATATATATATATATATATATATATATATATATATATATATATATATATATATATATATATATATATATATATATATAATATATATATATATATATTATATATATATATATATATTTATATATATATAATATTCTTTTCTACATTTTATGGTAAATATTCTATTTTATTCCTCATTTTTAACGCCTTCAACGTGACCTAGTACACTGTTTCCTACTCTTATTCCTCTATTCTCATTTTACCCGTCCTATTTATCGTATCCTCTACTTCGTATTTTCCATTTTGCCGTAATGTCCCGTGTCCCAATTTTCTCCTTGTCTCTTGACATGTCTTGAACCGTGTCGTGAACCGTGTCCTGCCTGCCTCACTGACCGTAAATCCTCAAGTTTCCCTTCGAGATGAGGTAAGGTCACGCACCAGAGGGAAGGGAGGATGGGCAGGGGCAAGATGATGGGCAGGGAGGGAAGAAAGGAAGGTGGAAAAGGAGAGATGAGAGGGAAGAAGGGAGACAGGAGGTGGGGACGAAAGGTGTAGAAAAATGGAGACGAGGTGGGAAAGAAATGAAAGGGAAGGATGAGAGAGACACACAGAGAAAGACAGAGAAAGACAGAGACAGAGACACAGAGAAAGAGACAGAGACAGACAGACACAGAGAAAGACAGAGACAGACACAGACAGAGACAGACACACAGAGACAGACAGACATACCAACCGACGGACCGGAAGAAACACGGCGAACAGTTCAGGCATTTTTACGGATGGTAGGAAAAAAAAAGAAACATAAGAAAAAGGCACAGAAAGGGAAGACATGCGGTTTAAAAAAAATACAAAGAGGGGAGGCATAAGGAAACCAGCCAAAAAAAAGGGGGAGAAAGATAAGGGTGGAAAATAGAAAAAAAAAAATAAATAGATCAGATGAAGATAGAGGATAAACGGAAGAATAAAAAACGGAGAGAGGAAAGGTTATGAGCAGAGAGAGAGGAGAGAGGAGGAAGGGGGGGGGCAATGGAATGAATGAGATACTGAAAGAGAAGTATAATGAGTATACTGAATGAGAAGTATACTGAATAAGAAGTATGCTGAATGTGAAGTATGGTGAACTATGCTGAATGTGAAGTATTGTGAACTATGCTGAATGTGAAGTATTGTGAACTATGCTGAATGTGAAGTATTGTGAACTATGCTGAATGTGAAGTATTGTGAACTATGCTGAATGTGAAGTATGGTGAACTATGCTGAATGTGAAGTATTGTGAACTATGCTGAATGTGAAGTATTGTGAACTATGCTGAATGTGAAGTATTGTGAACTATGCTGAATGTGAAGTATGGTGAACTATGCTGAATGTGAAGTATTGTGAACTATGCTGAATGTGAAGTATGGTGAACTATGCTGAATGTGAAGTATGGTGAACTATGCTGAATGTGAAGTATGGTGAACTATGCTGAATGTGAAGTATGGTGAACTATGCTGAATGTGAAGTATTGTGAACTATGCTGAATGTGAAGTATGGTGAACTATGCTGAATGTGAAGTATGGTGAACTATGCTGAATGTGAAGTATGGTGAACTATGCTGAATGTGAAGTATTGTGAACTATGCTGAATGTGAAGTATTGTGAACTATGCTGAATGTGAAGTATTGTGAACTATGCTGAATGTGAAGTATTGTGAACTATGCTGAATGTGAAGTATGGTGAACTATGCTTAATGTGAAGTATTGTGAACTATGCTGAATGTGAAGTATTGTGAACTATGCTGAATGTGAAGTATTGTGAACTATGCTGAATGTGAAGTATTGTGAACTATGCTGAATGTGAAGTATTGTGAACTATGCTGAATGTGAAGTATTGTGAACTATGCTGAATGTGAAGTATGGTGAACTATGCTGAATGTGAAGTATTGTGAACTATGCTGAATGTGAAGTATTGTGAACTATGCTGAATGTGAAGTATTGTGAACTATGCTGAATGTGAAGTATTGTGAACTATGCTGAATGTGAAGTATGGTGAACTATGCTGAATGTGAAGTATGGTGAACTATGCTGAATGTGAAGTATTGTGAACTATGCTGAATGTGAAGTATGGTGAACTATGCTGAATGTGAAGTATTGTGAACTATGCTGAATGTGAAGTATGGTGAACTATGCTGAATGTGAAGTATGGTGAACTATGCTGAATGTGAAGTATGGTGAACTATGCTGAATGTGAAGTATGGTGAACTATGCTGAATGTGAAGTATGGTGAACTATGCTGAATGTGAAGTATGGTGAACTATGCCGAATGTGAAGTATGGTGAACTATGCCGAATGTGAAGTATGGTGAACTATGCCGAATGTGAAGTATGGTGAACTATGCTGAATGTGAAGTATGGTGAACTATGCTGAATGTGAAGTATGGTGAACTATGCTGAATGTGAAGTATGGTGAACTATGCTGAATGTGAAGTATGGTGAACTATGCCGAATGTGAAGTATGGTGAACTATGCCGAATGTGAAGTATGGTGAACTATGCTGAATGTGAAGTATGGTGAACTATGCTGAATGTGAAGTATTGTGAACTATGCTGAATGTGAAGTATGGTGAACTATGCTGAATGTGAAGTATGGTGAACTATGCTGAATGTGAAGTATGGTGAACTATGCTGAATGTGAAGTATGGTGAACTATGCTGAATGTGAAGTATGGTGAACTATGCTGAATGTGAAGTATGGTGAACTATGCTGAATGTGAAGTATGGTGAACTATGCTGAATGTGAAGTATGGTGAACTATGCTGAATGTGAAGTATGGTGAACTATGCTGAATGTGAAGTATGGTGAACTATGCTGAATGTGAAGTATGGTGAACTATGCTGAATGTGAAGTATGGTGAACTATGCTGAATGTGAAGTATGGTGAACTATGCTGAATGTGAAGTATGGTGAACTATGCTGAATGTGAAGTATGCTGAACTATGCTGAATGTGAAGTATGCTGAACAAGTATGCCGTATAAGGTACTCTGATACACTAGCACATTCTCTGTTATTCGTGACTGCTAAAGTTTTTGTCAGAGTTTTGTGTGAGGTATACTACCATATACCTTAATGCTGTCCAACAATATGCAGTATACTCACCGTCTTACTCTCCTGACTCACTTTAACAGATTTGTCAGACGAGATCTGCCTCGCTTCACGCGGTGAGGTGTCCGGGTTCGATTCCCGGCGAGGGCAGAAAAACTGGGCGTGTTTCCTTACACCGGTTGTCTATATTCACCCATCAGTAAAATGGGTACCTGGGTGTTAGTGGACTGGTGAGGGTCACATCCTGGAACAAAACTGACCTAATTTGCCCGAAATTCTCAGCATAACAAGCAGCTGTCTATATAGTAGTATGTCACTGATGTCAACTAGACCTGTATACCTTGGAAATAAATGGTATAAAATACCGACACAATGGAAATATAAACACAGATGCAGCATTCTTCACCTGACCTCAGCATTCTGAACCGGACTATAAATACTCGCGTTCCTTCCACCCCAGGTAGTTCTGTTTGTGACTTGAAAAAGCCCACTGTGTGGGCGAAACGTAGTCAATAAAGGATCACATTATACTGCATTTGTGTTTATATTTCCACCTGTATACCTTGTACATGTACTTCTAGAAATAAAAATATTATACTTGAAACACGTGCTGGTTGTTATAAAACAACTTCTCTCCAAGAGTTCCACTATATTCCTGATTTACTTCTCTATTACACTACATATTAAGCGCGTCCATTCTAACCTGTAGTTTAATGTTTCGTTTCTGGCTCCTTAAGTACTGCGAGTTCATCCACTGTCTTCCACATCTCAGGCAACTCTACTGTGTTCTTATTTATCTATTAGCAAAACTGGATACATCAGGAATGTTCTGTTATGTAAAGTAAAAGGACACAAGTGCAACTTACGTAAAATTTTATTGTGGCAACGTTTGCCACAATAAAATGTCACATTAGTTGCACTTGTGTCCTTTTACTTTACATATTGTCGGTAATTCTACCAACATTATTACAATGTTCTGTTACCCTAATGTATATAACAGTTACATAGTGGCTAGCTATGTTTCCCCCGTCTTTCACGCTGACATCTGTGACCTTGAGCTGGGAGACTATCATGGCGTAGACGATATAGTCAAGCGTTTCTTTAAAGGTTCAGCAACTACGCCAACTTTAAAGGTTTTCTTAAAGCAGAGCTGGAGTTACTATTACTTGAGTTACTATGCACTCGCCTGATTATACTAATCTAATTGTGGTTGCGGGGGGTCGAGTCTCGGCTCCTGGCCCCCACTTCTCTGCTGGGCATTACTGGTTTCGCGCTCTCCCGGCTGCGTGAGCCCTTTTATACCTTTTCTTAAAGCTATGTATAGATTCCGCTTCGACCACTTCACTGTCCAGGTCGTTCCACTACATGACCTTTATTTTGGGAGTAGTGACTTCTCAGCTTCCCTCTTCCGCCCACCCCTCTCCCTCCCTCCCTCAAAACTCACCTCAAAACCCAACCTCAAAGCCTCACCCCTTCCCAATCACTGTTAGGTTAGGTCCTGGTCGGCACCTTAAGGTTTCCTGTGAAGTATTGGGTTACCCTGGGAGATACTTTGTTACCCTCGCCTCCTGGTCACGCTCTCTGGGAACCAGTTACCCCTTCCTTATTCCCCTTCTCTCTCCCCTCTCCAGCGGTGGCCGCTGAGGGGAAGGCGGGAGGGGAAACGAAGAGAATTGTGGTGGAGGGAAGAGGGTAATACCTGGAGTGGTTGTGACTTGTGTTGATGTTACGGTTAGAGAGGTACAAGTGTAGTGGAGTTCCCAGAGGGTGAGTGGGAGGCAGGGAGAAGGGTGAGCGGGTGGCAGGGAGAAGGGTGAGCGGGTGGCAGGGAGAAGGGTGAGCGGGTGGCAGGGAGAAGGGTGAGTGGGTGGCAGGGAGAAGGGCGAGCGGGTGGCAGGGAGAAGGGTGAGCGGGTGGCAGGGAGAAGGGTGAGCGGGTGGCAGGGAGAAGGGTGAGTGGGTGGCAGGGAGAAGGGCGAGCGGGTGGCAGGGAGAAGGGTGAGCGGGTGGCAGGGAGAAGGGTGAGCGGGTGGCAGGGAGAAGGGTGAGCGGGTGGCAGGGAGAAGGGTGAGCGGGTGGCAGGGAGAAGGGTGAGCGGGTGGCAGGGAGAAGGGTGAGTGGGTGGCAGGGAGAAGGGCGAGCGGGTGGCAGGGAGAAGGGCGAGCGGGTGGCAGGGAGAAGGGCGAGCGGGTGGCAGGGGGAAGGGTGAGTGGGTGGCAGGGAGAAAGTTGAGTGGGTGGCAGGGAGAAAGTTGAGTGGGTGGCAGGGAGAAGGGTGAGTGGGTGGCAGGGAGAAGGATGAGTGGGTGGCAGGGAGAAGGATGAGTGGGTGGCAGGGAGAAGGATGAGTGGGTGGCAGGGAGAAGGGTGAGTGGGTGGCAGGGAGAAGGGTGAGTGGGTGGCAGGGAGAAGGGTGAGTGGGTGGCAGGGAGAAGGGTGAGTGGGTGGCAGGGAGAAGGGTGAGTGGGTGGCAGGGAGAAGGGTGAGTGGGTGGCATGGAGAAGGATGAGTGGGTGGCAGGGAGAAGGGTGAGTGAGTGGCAGGGAGAAGGGTGAGTGGGTGGCAGGGAGAAGGGTGAGTGGGTGGCAGGGAGAAGGATGAGTGGGTGGCAGGGAGAAGGATGAGTGGGTGGCAGGGAGAAGGGTGAGTGGGTGGCAGGGAGAAGGATGAGTGGGTGGCAGGGAGAAGGATGAGTGGGTGGCAGGGAGAAGGGTGAGTGGGTGGCAGGGAGAAAGTTGAATGGGTGGCAGGGAGAAGGGTGAGTGGGTGGCAGGGAGAAGGGTGAGTGGGTGGCAGGGAGAAGGGTGAGTGGGTGGCAGGGAGAAGGGTGAGTGGGTGGCATGGAGAAGGATGAGTGGGTGGCAGGGAGAAGGGTGAGTGGGTGGCAGGGAGAAGGGTGAGTGGGTGGCAGGGAGAAGGGTGAGTGGGTGGCAGGGAGAAGGATGAGTGGGTGGCAGGGAGAAGGGTGAGTGGGTGGCAGGGAGAAGGGTGAGTGGGTGGCAGGGAGAAGGGTGAGTGGGTGGCAGGGAGAAGGGTGAGTGGGTGGCAGGGAGAAGGGTGAGTGGGTGGCATGGAGAAGGATGAGTGGGTGGCAGGGAGAAGGGTGAGTGAGTGGCAGGGAGAAGGGTGAGTGGGTGGCAGGGAGAAGGGTGAGTGGGTGGCAGGGAGAAGGATGAGTGGGTGGCAGGGAGAAGGATGAGTGGGTGGCAGGGAGAAGGGTGAGTGGGTGGCAGGGAGAAGGATGAGTGGGTGGCAGGGAGAAGGATGAGTGGGTGGCAGGGAGAAGGGTGAGTGGGTGGCAGGGAGAAAGTTGAGTGGGTGGCAGGGAGAAGGGTGAGTGAGTGGCAGGGAGAAGGGTGAGTGGGTGGCAGGGAGAAGAGTGAGTGGGTGGCAGGGAGAAGGGTGAGTGGGTGGCAGGGAGAAGGGTGAGTGGGTGGCAGGGAGAAGGATGAGTGGGTGGCAGGGAGAAGGATGAGTGGGTGGCAGGGAGAAGGATGAGTGGGTGGCAGGGAGAAGGGTGAGTGGGTGGCAGGGAGTAGGGTGAGTGGGTGGCAGGGAGTAGGGTGAGTGGGTTGCAGGGAGAAGGGTGAGTGGGTGGCAGGGAGAAGGGTGAGTGGGTGGCAGGGAGAAGGGTGAGTGGGTGGCATGGAGAAGGATGAGTGGGTGGCAGGGAGAAGGGTGAGTGGGTGGCAGGAAGAAGGGTGAGTGGGTGGCAGGGAGAAGGGTGAGTGGGTGGCAGGGAGAAGGGTGAGTGGGTGGCAGGGAGAAGGATGAGTGGGTGGCAGGGAGAAGGATGAGTGGGTGGCAGGGAGAAGGGTGAGTGGGTGGCAGGGAGAAGGGTGAGTGGGTGGCAGGGAGAAGGATGAGTGGGTGGCAGGGAGAAGGATGAGTGGGTGGCAGGGAGAAGGGTGAGTGGGTGGCAGGGAGAAAGTTGAGTGGGTGGCAGGGAGAAGGGTGAGTGGGTGGCAGGGAGAAGGGTGAGTGGGTGGCAGGGAGAAGAGTGAGTGGGTGGCAGGGAGAAGGGTGAGTGGGTGGCAGGGAGAAGGGTGAGTGGGTGGCAGGGAGAATGGTGAGTGGGTGGCAGGGAGAAGGGTGAGTGGGTGGCAGGGAGAAGGGTGAGTGGGTGGCAGGGAGAAGGGTGAGTGGGTGGCAGGGAGAAGGGTGAGTGGGTGGCAGGGAGAAGGGTGAGTGGGTGGCAGGGAGAAGGATGAGTGGGTGGCAGGGAGAAGGATGAGGAGACGAACATGCTACTTCCCCCCGTCCCTAAGTCTTTTATGATTGCAAGAGAGACGTATGCACTGATCAAGACATTTATTACGAAACGTTTCGCCACGACTGTCTTCTTCAGTCCTACGTGGCGAAACGTTTCCTTAATGTCCTGGCCAGTGCTTGTGTGCGTGCGTGCGTGCGTGCGTGCGTGCGTGCGTGCGTGCCTTGTATCTACAACTTACTGGTGTCGCCACACCAGTTCTACGAATTATTTTATGATTTACCTGGCGTATACCTGGCGTATACCTGGAGTGTGGTAATGTCCGAAGACCTCACCTTCAAGGACCACAACACTGCCACTATCACATCTGCGAGGAAACTGATAGGATGGATAATGAGAACATTCAAGACAAGAGATGCTAAGCCAATGATGATCCTTTTTAAATCACTTGTTCTCTCTAGGCTGGAATACTGCTGTACACTACCATCCCCATTCAAGGCAGGTGAAATTGCAGAGCTAGAGAATGTACAGAGAACCTTTACTGCACGTATAAGTTCCATCAAACACCTTAACTACTGGGAGCGCCTGGAAGCACTTGACTTGTGCTCACTAGAGCGCAGGCGAGATATATATATCATAATCTACACCTGAAGATTCTAGAGGGACTGGTCCCTAATATGCACACACAAATCACTCCATACGAAAGCAAAAGACTTGGCAGGCGATGCAACATGCCCCCAGTGAAAAGTAGGGGCGTCACTGGTACACTAAGAGAAAACGCAATGTGTGTCCGGGGCCCAAGACTGTTCAACAGCCTCCCACCAGCAATAAGGGACATTACCAGTAGACCCTTGGTTGTCTTGAAGAGGGAGCTGGACAGATACCTAAAGACGGTGCCGGATCAGCCGGGCTGTGGTTCGTACGTTGGATTGCGTGTGGCCAGCAGTAACATCCTCGTTGATCAGGCCCTGATCCACCGGAAGACCTGATCGTAGACCGGGCCGCGGGGGCATTGATCCCCGGAATACCCTCCAGGAAGACTTCAGGTAACTCCCGGTGCTAGACCAGGCCTCCTGGGTGCTGGCCCGATCAATTAATCTGTTAGTTCCCGCCGCCAGGAAGTTTAACGTACACACCACGCACGTTAATATTTAAGTAATTAAAATTAAGGCTGGTCTTCAGGTGTCACGACGTTAACATGAAACTATATCGTTCCAGACCATGGAGCTGAACGCTTCTCCAGGCTGTGGTTCGTACGTTGGACTACGTGCGGCCAGCAGTAACAGCCTAGTTGAGCAGGCCCTGATGCACCGGGAGGCCTGGTCGTGGACCGGGCCGCGGGGGCTTTGACCCCCGGAATACCCTCCAGGCAGGTACGCTGAGGCACTCACCACCTCAATACTTTTTCTCCAAGGTTGACGGACTTATATCATCTTTATTTCATTTCTACTGCTCCCTTTGTATTTAACTGAGGAAGTCTACTGCTGTAGGCGAAACGTTTCATCAATAAAGATACCCAGCTGTTAAAAGGACACAAGTGCAACAAATGTGACATTTTATTGTGGCAACGTTTCGCTCTCCAGGAACTTTGTCAAGCCGCTACAAACAGTACATGGACACAGAGGGTATATATAAGCTTAGAGAGACGTGTTATACTAGTGTTAGTAGTAGTGGTAGTAGTAGTAATAGTAGTGGTAGTAGTAGTAGTAGTGGTAGTAGTAGTAGTGGTAGTAGTAGTAGTGGTAGTAGTAGTAAATATAAGTAGTAGTAGTAGTAGTAAATATAAGTAGTAGTAGTAATATTAGTAGTAGTAGTAATATAAGTAGTAGTAGTAGTAGTAATGTAAGTAGTAGTAATATAAGTAGTAGTAGTAGTAGTAATATAAGTAGTAGTAATATAAGTAGTAGTAGTAGTAATATAAGTAGTAGTAATATAAGTAGTAGTAGTAGTAGTAATATAAGTAGTAGTAATATAAGTAGTAGTAGTAATATAAGTAGTAGTAGTAGTAATATAAGTAGTAGTAATATAAGTAGTAGTAGTAATATAAGTAGTAGTAATATAAGTAGTAGTAGTAATATAAGTAGTAGTAGTAGTAATATAAGTAGTAGTAATATAAGTAGTAGTAATATAAGTAGTAGTAGTAATATAAGTAGTAGTAGTAGTAATATAAGTAGTAGTAATATAAGTAGTAGTAGTAGTAGTAATATAAGTAGTAGTAATATAAGTAGTAGTAGTAATATAAGTAGTAGTAATATAAGTAGTAGTAGTAATATAAGTAGTAGTAATATAAGTAGTAGTAGTAATATAAGTAGTAGTAATATAAGTAGTAGTAGTAATATAAGTAGTAGTAATATAAGTAGCAGTAATATAAGTAGCAGTAATATAAGTAGTAGTAATAATATAAGTAGCAACAGTAATACAATATGGTAGAACAATTAAGTTGCACATAATATCGTTCACGTCTTCGTTGTCTTCTAAGTATCAACTTCCTCATCTAAACTACTACTGAGACTTATTTCAGTTTTTACATTAAAAAAAAAAAAAACTTTCTCATCTACTTCTGTTGTGACCAATGTAGTTGTTTAACACTAAGAAAAACCCGTCTAGATATAAACCACGTTATTGTTTTATTTCTTATAGCTACTAAAACAAGTCAGTTATAGCATATTTCTGTTACTTTATGAGGACATAAAAAACGAATCTTGTAATAATTAAAAATATCAATCAAAAAACTATATATAAAAATTAATGTAATGTAAGAAGGCTCAGGTTAAGTTTGTCTTAAGATGGAAAAATAAACACAAAAGCATTATGGTTAAAAATGGTATAAAACGCCGAAACGTTTCGCCCATATATTAGGTTTCTTCAGTCAGATATAGAGAGCAGTGGAAATGAAAAAAGATGTAATCAGTCCATCAACCTTGGGGAAAAAGTGTTTGAGGTGGTCAGTCCCTCAACCTGGAGAAGAGTTCAGCTTCATGGTCTGGAATATCACAAAAGCAGTAAGATGACATCCTTTTTTACTACGTTTCGCCCACACAGTGGGCTTTATTAAGTCACATCTATCGTTTGTAGATGAATGGTTCAGAGAACCGACATGTTGATAAATTAGACACATGTGCAACTCTTGGGTATCTTTACTGAGGAAACGTTTCGCCACACAGTGGCTTCATCAGTCCATACGTAGAAGAATCTTGAAGAACAGGAGGAGAATGAGGTAATCAGTCCCTCAACCTTCAGTCGATGTGGTCAGTCCATCAATCTTGAATAGAATACGGCATACGTGCGGAGAAGGAGCTTATAAACCGTAGGCAGGAGAGGTGCAGCAGTCGTAGGTGGTGTCACATTTGTTCAATGTGGAAGTAGATCGTGCCCAAGAATTAGGCAAGCGAAGAATTCCCAAGTATTAAGATCCCAAGAAGTTGCAGTGTCTGACAGGTTTGTAGATGAATGGTTCAGAGAACCGGCATGTTGATAAATTAGACACATGTGCAACTCAAGATTGATGGACTGAACACATCGACTCAAGGTTGAGGGACTGATTACCTCATTCTCCTCCTGTTCTTCAAGTTTCTCCTACGTATGGACTGATGAAGCCACTGTGTGGCGAAACGTTTCCTCAATAAAGATACCCAAGAGTTGCACATGTGTCTAATTTATCCACATTTATCGTGTCGTTATTTTATACCATTCATCTCCATGTAATGCCACACCTGACCATTTTTATTTTAAAGACGTTTCGAGGCCTGGTCACAGACCGGGCCGCGGGGGCGTTGACCCCCGGAACTCTCTCCAGGTAAACTCCAGGTAAACATACGGTGGCTTTTTTAATTCAGTACAGAGATTACAAACCGGAGACAGTGGAAGATGAGGCAGTCGGTCCCTGAGCCTTGCTAGGTGCTCGGTCCCTGAGCCTTGCTAGGTGCTCGGTCCCTGAGCCTTGCTAGGTGCTCGGTCCCTGAGCCTTGCTAGGTGCTCGGTCCCTGAGCCTTGCTAGGTGCTCGGTCCCTGAGCCTTGCTAGGTGCTCGGTCCCTGAGCCTTGCTAGGTGCTCTGTCCCTGAGCCTTGCTAGGTGCTCGGTCCCTGAGCCTTGCTAGGTGCTCGGTCCCTGAGCCTTGCTAGGTGCTCGGTCCCTGAGCCTTGCTAGGTGCTCTGTCCCTGAACCTTCCTAGGTGCTCGGTCCCTGAGCCTTGCTAGGTGCTCGGTCCCTGAGCCTTGCTAGGTGCTCGGTCCCTGAGCCTTGCTAGGTGCTCGGTCCCTGAGCCTTGCTAGGTGCTCGGTCCCTGAGCCTTGCTAGGTGTTCGGTCCCTGAGCCTTGCTAGGTGTTCGGTCCCTGAACCTTGCTAGGTGCTCGGTCCCTGAACCTTGCTAGGTGCTCGGTCCCTGAGCCTTGCTAGGTGCTCGGTCCCTGAGCCTTGCTAGGTGCTCGGTCCCTGAGCCTTGCTAGGTGCTCGGTCCCTGAGCCTTGCTAGGTGCTCGGTCCCTGAGCCTTGCTAGGTGCTCGGTCCCTGAGCCTTGCTAGGAGCTCGGACCCTGGGCGTTGCTAGGTGTTCGGTCCCTGAGCCTTGCTAGGTGTTCGGTCCCTGAACCTTGCTAGGTGCTCGGTCCCTGAACCTTGCTAGGTGCTCGGTCCCTGAGCCTTGCTAGGTGCTCGGTCCCTGAGCCTTGCTAGGTGCTCGGTCCCTGAGCCTTGCTAGGTGCTCGGTCCCTGAGCCTTGCTAGGTGCTCGGTCCCTGAGCCTTGCTAGGTGCTCGGTCCCTGAACCTTGCTAGGTGCTCGGTCCCTGAGCCTTGCTAGGTCTCGTAGCCTGGATCGCAGTATATAAGCCACCTCTCTGGCCCTATGCTGCACTTCCTACAAGAGTGATGGACTGAACACATCGATTCCAGGTTAAGGGACTGATTACCTCAAACTTCTACTCTCCTTACCCACTTCTACTTTGTATTGGACTGATGAAGCCACTGTGTGGCGAAACGTTTCTTCAATAAAGATTCCCATATGTTGCATAAGTGTTTCAATTCTTCAATAACAGTAGCAGCAATAACAGCAGTAGCAATAACAGTAGCAGCAATAACAGCAGCAGCAATAACAGCAGCAGCAATAACAGTAGCAGCAATAACAGCAGCAGCAATAACAGTAGCAGCAATAACAGTAGCAGCAATAACAGTAGCAGCAATAACAGCAGCAGCAATAACAGTAGCAGCAATAACAGTAGCAGCAATAACAGTAGCAGCAATAACAGTAGCAGCAATAACAGCAGCAGCAATAACAGTAGCAGCAATAACAGCAGCAGCAATAACAGTAGCAGCAATAACAGCAGCAGCAATAACAGCAGTAGCAATAACAGTAGCAGCAATAACAGCAGCAGCAATAACAGCAGCAGCAATAACAGTAGCAGCAATAACAGTAGCAGCAATAACAGTAGCAGCAATAACAGCAGCAGCAATAACAGTAGCAGCAATAACAGCAGCAGCAATAACAGTAGCAGCAATAACAGCAGCAGCAATAACAGCAGTAGCAATAACAGTAGCAGCAATAACAGCAGCAGCAATAACAGCAGCAGCAATAACAGTAGCAGCAATAACAGCAGCAGCAATAACAGTAGCAGCAATAACAGCAGCAGAAATAACAGTAGCAGCAATAACAGTAGCAGCAATAACAGTAGCAGCAATAATAACAGCAATAGAAACAGCTATAACAGCAGCAGCAATAACAGTAGCAGCAATAACAGTAGCAGCAATAACAGCAGCAGCAATAACAGCAGCAGCAATAACAGTAGCAGCAATAATAGTAGCAGCAATAACAGCAGCAGCAATAACAGCAGCAGCAATAACAGCAGCAGCAATAACAGCAGCAGCAATAACAGTAGCAGCAATAATAGCAATAACAGCAGCAGCAATAACAGTAGCAGCAATAACAGCAGCAGCAATAGCAGCAGCAATAACAGCAGCAGCAATAACAGTAGCAGCAATAACAGCAGCAGCAATAACAGTAGCAGCAATAACAGCAGCAGCAATAACAGTAGCAGCAATAACAGTAGCAGCAATAACAGTAGCAGCAATAACAGTAGCAGCAATAACAGTAGCAGCAATAACAGCAGCAGCAATAACAGCAGCAGCAATAACAGTAGCAGCAATAACAGTAGCAGCAATAACAGTAGCAGCAATAACAGCAATAACAGTAGCAGCAATAACAGCAGCAGCAATAACAGTAGCAGCAATAACAGCAGCAGCAATAACAGCAGCAGCAATAACAGCAGCAGCAATAACAGTAGCAGCAATAACAGTAGCAGCAATAACAGCAGCAGCAATAACAGCAGCAGCAATAACAGCAGCAGCAATAACAGCAGCAGCA
Source organism: Cherax quadricarinatus (assembly GCF_038502225.1). Lineage (NCBI taxonomy): Eukaryota > Metazoa > Arthropoda > Malacostraca > Decapoda > Parastacidae > Cherax > Cherax quadricarinatus. The sequence goes on along the minus strand of NC_091352.1, from coordinate 17,942,814 downwards.
ATAACAGTAGCAGCAATAATAGCAATAACAGCAGCAGCAATAACAGTAGCAGCAATAATAGCAGCAGCAATAATAGCAGCAGCAATAGAAACAGTTATAACAGCAGCAGCTATAACAGTAGCAGCAATAACAGTAGCAGCAATAACAGTAGCAGCAATAACAGCAGCAGCAATAACAGCAGCAGCAATAACAGTAGCAGCAATAACAGTAGCAGCAATAACAGCAGCAGCAATAACAGTAGCAGCAATAACAGTAGCAGCAATAACAGTAGCAGCAATAACAGCAGCAGCAATAACAGCAGCAGCAATAACAGCAGCAGCAATAACAGCAGCAGCAATAACAGTAGCAGCAATAACAGTAGCAGCAATAACAGT
>NC_091352.1:17819940-17937440 GCF_038502225.1 Cherax quadricarinatus | reverse complement strand
TTGTGCAAATATTATGCTTGGGGCATCTGTAAGCATGGAATAACAGGGGAAAAAATGGGACATGCAACTTTGACCATCCCAAAAAATGTAGCGACCTCCTGTCTAAAGGTGTGTGTCGTTCTTCTTCCTGTACTTTCTTTCACCCAAAAATGTGCCACTCCTCGGTCCTCCAGAAGCAGTGTTACAACATCGAGTGCCGTGCATACCATCTAAAAGGGACCAGGAGGCACAGACCCCACAAGACAAACAATAGTAGCTACGACAACCCAACTCCAGGTGATTTTTTAGTGGCAGGAAACGAAAAAAGAAAATGGAAGGAAATAACAAAAATAGTCCACCACCTTGGAGCCTTGTTGGACTGGAGGCCCAGCCAGTGGCCACCCATGGCCCTCCAGAATTACAACTACTGATGCCAATAACAAAATCCCCCCAACAAACACAGAATACAACCTCGTTCATATTTGCTAATATACAGGGCCTTAAGCCATCCACCAACAACAAAATACCTTTTATCAGTGGACTTCTAGTGGAGTCTAATGCAATGTTTGCAGCCTTCACAGAGACTCACACAAAAGATCACTTTGACAGTGAAATATGGATAAGTGGTTACAACCTTTTTAGATGCGACAGAAAAAACAGGCAACAAGGGGGGGTTGGCCTGTATGTCAATGAGTCCCTTATCTGCACGGAGTTGCTGAACACCACAAATGAGGTAGTTGAAGTTCTATCAATAAAGATCGAGAACCAAAACCTAGTCATTGTGGTTGTATACAAGCCACCAGATGCAACCTCAACAGTTCAGGGAACAGCTACTGAAAATCGATTACTGTTTGGAAAACCTTCCAGCTCCATCCCCAAACATCTTACTGCTTGGTGATTTCAACCTAAGGCATACAAAATGGAAGAATGTAGCAAATAATGTTATAGCTGAAACAATCCCCGGAGGTAGCGCAGATGAAAGGTCACACACACATGAGCTACTAAGTCTCTGCGAAAAACACACCTTAAGCCAGCAGATAGTGGAGCCAACAAGACTAGAAAACACACTTGACCTTATCTTCACAAATAATGAGGACCTGATAAGAGACATAAGAATATCAAAAACAACTAATTCCGATCACAATCTAATCAAAGTCCAGACGTACATGCATAGGGGTCCTGAACAGCAGAATGCATATACCTGTGAAGGTGTCTTCACAAAATACAATTTCAACAACAAGAACTTCAACTGGGACCAGGTAAACCATGTCCTAAACGAAACATGTTGGGAAGATGTCTTAAATGACATGGATCCAAACCAGTGCCTTGAAAGGATCAACTTCCTGGTAGCCAAAGCATGTTCTAGGCATATTCCCCTAAGAAAGAAGAGCAGGAGTAAACTGGAGAGAAAAAGACGCTCCCTCTACAGAAGACGACGAAGAGTCACCGAGCTCCTCAGGAGTGCTAGAATATCTGATACACGAAAGGAGGAGCTGACCAGGGAAGTGGAAACTATCGAACTTAAGCTAAATGACTCATACAGGAACCAGGAGAGGCAGGAGGAGCTTAAAGCTATTAGTGAAGTTGAAAGAAATTCAAAATATTTCTTTTCATATGCCAAAAACAAGGCAAATACCACATCTAGTATTGGGCCCTTACTCAGACAGGATGGGACTTACACAGACGACAACAAGGAAATGAGTGAAATATTGAAATCCCAGTACGACTCTGTGTTTAGTGAACCACTAATCGGTCTGAGGATCGACGACCCAAATGATTTCTTCATGAATAAGCCTCAAAACTCCATAAATGTATGCCAGATTTCCGACATTACCCTAACTCCGATAGATTTCGAAAAAGCCATTGACAACATGCCTATGCACTCAGCCCCGGGCCCAGACTCGTGGAACTCTGTTTTCATTAAGAACTGCAAGGAACCCCTCTCGCGTGCCCTAAGTACACTATGGAGGAGGAGCTTGGACATGGGTGAAATTCCATAGTCACTTAAAACAACGGATGTAGCCCCACTCCATAAAGGTGGCAGCAAAGCATTAGCTGAGAACTATAGACCAATAGCTCTGACGTCCCACATCATAAAAATCTTTGAAAGAGTGCTAAGAAGCAGGATTGCAAATCACCTGGATTCCCAAAATCTGCACAATCCAGGGCAACATGGGTTCAGGGCAGGTCGCTCCTGCCTCTCACAACTACTGGATCACTATGACATGGCCTTGGATGCACTGGAAGAAAATCAGAATGCAGATGTAATATACACAGACTTTGCAAAAGCATTTGACAAATGCGATCATGGCATAATAGCCCATAAAATACGTGCTAAAGGAATAACTGGGAAAGTGGGGAGATGGATCTTCAACTTCCTAACAAATCGAACACAAAGAGTAGTGGTCAACAGAGTTAAATCGGAGGCTGCCATAGTGAAGAGCTCTGTTCCACAAGGCACAGTACTCGCCCCCATCTTAATCCTTATCCTCATATCAGACATAAACAGAGATATACACCACAGCACCGTATCATTATTTGCGGATGATACTAGGATCTGCATGAGGCTGTCATCTGCTGAGGACGCGGTTAACCTCTAAGAAGATATAAACAAAGTTTTCCAGTGGGCAACGGTAAACAATATGATGTTCAATGAGGACAAATTCCAACTACTCCGTTATGGAAAACTGGAGGAGATAATAACTAGAACAGAGTATACTACAGACTCTGGCCATACAATAGAGCGGAAAAATAATGTAAGGGACCTGGGAGTAGTAATGTCTGAGGATCTCACTTTCAAGGATCACAACAGTGCCACGATCGCACGTGCAAAGAAAATGATAGGATGGATAATGATAACTTTCAAAACGAGAGATGCCAAGCCCATGATGATCCTTTTCAAATCACTTGTTCTCTCTAGGCTGGAATACTGCTGTACATTAACATCTCCATTCAAAGCAGGTGAAATCGCAGATCTAGAGAGTGTACAGAGATCCTTTACTGCACGTATAAGTTCTGTCAAGCACCTTAACTACTGGGAACGCTTGGAAGCACTTGACTTGTACTCGTTGGAACGCAGGAGGGAGAGATATATCATAATCTACACTTGGAAAATCTTGGAAGGAATGGTCCCAAATCTGCACACAGAAATCACTCCCTACGAAAGTAGAAGACTGGGCAGGCGATGCAAAATGCCCCCAATAAAAAGTAGGGGCGCCATTGGTACACTAAGGGAAAACACCATAAGTGTCCGGGGCCCAAAACTGTTCAACAGCCTCCCATCAAGCATTAGGGGAATTGCCAATAAACCCCTGGCTGCCTTCAAGAGAGAGCTGGACAGATACCTAAAGTCAGTGCCGGATCAGCCGGGCTGTGGCTCGTACGTTGGACTGCGTGCGGCCAGCAGTAACAGCCTAGTTGATCAGGCCCTGATCCATCGGGAGGCCTGGTCGTGGACCGGGCCGCGGGGGCGTTGATCCCCGGAATAACCTCCAGGTATATATACATATACATACACACACATACACACACATATATATATATATATATATATATATATATATATATATATATATATATATATATATATATACCAATACCTGGAGGTATATTTTATTACATAATATAGTACAAAAGATTTAAGAGATACAATGTTGTTATAAAGATGGCACATACAGTACATGAGATGTGAGAGATACATGTCTAGTACATATTGTTACGTGTTTGTCACTGATTTTATATATATATATATATATATATATATATATATATATATATATATATATATATATATATATATAATAGATAGATAGAAAAGGCTATTTCAATTGACACTGGATACGAGGCTAAGAAAATGTAAATGCCTGGCGTGAGGCAGGTAGTGTAGTGGTGGACCATCTCATTGTTTACCATCACTGGTGACTGAGGTCGCCGCCACAGACCCACCTTTTCCCTCAAGATTTTTACCCAAAATATTATGAAAACCTGTCACATGTGCTGCCTCACAATGTCGACGTTTTTCCCAGAACACTTGGAAAATAAGCAATATTCCCATACCCAGTCTGTTATCTCTCATTGAAGAATTCATTTTGAATCCAAGGGACAGTGGTAATATGCTGCTGGGGATTTTGAGGAAGGCGTTGGCACTCAAAATTTTATTTTGTTTTTTTATGTAATGGAAAATGGTGGTTAAAGAGCGATAGTTTTGTAAATGTTTCGTTCAGTGGGGAGAAATATGAGGTCAGGGATATTGGGCAAGTGTGTGGCTCTTGGCTGAAGATAAAAGTTACGGTAAGTGTGCCACTTAGAAACCAAGATTCCCTTATACTCCTGCCTCCCTCTCCCCCCTGCCTCCCTCTCCCCCTTGCCTCCCTCTCCCCCCTGCCTCCCTCTCCCCCTTGCCTCCCTCTCCCCCCTGCCTCCCTCTCCCCCTTGCCTCCCTCTCCCCCCTGCCTCCCTATCCCTCCCCCCTGCCTCTCTTTCTGATTTCCGAATAAGTATAAAAATTTAAGTTAAACAATGTCATACACTATTAAAATCAGCCTAAGAGGGATTACAACATTTTGTTCACGGAGACTGGTACAGTGAGTGAACATAGTGTTGTCTTACCCACCACACTCACACCTTCAAGGTACATAGTTACCCACCACACTCACACCTTCAAGGTACATAGTTACCCACCACACTCACACCTTCAAGGTACATAGTTACCCACCACACTCACACCTTCAAGGTACATAGTTACCCACCACACTCACACCTTCAAGGTACATAGTTACCCACCGCACTCACACCTTCAAGGTACATAGTTACCCACCACACTCACCTTCAAGGTACATAGTTACCCACCACACTCACACCTTCAAGATACATAGTTACCCACCACACTCACACCTTCAAGGTACATAGTTACCCACCACACTCACCTTCAAGGTACATAGTTACCCACCACACTCACACCTTCAAGATACATAGTTACCCACCACACTCACACCTTCAAGGTACATAGTTACCCACCACACTCACACCTTCAAGGTACATAGTTACCCACCGCACTCACACCTTCAAGGTACAAAGTTACCCACCACACTCACACCTTCAAGGTACATAGTTACCCACCGCACTCACACCTTCAAGGTATGTAGTTACCCACCACACTCACACCTTCAAGGTATCTAGTTACCCACCACACTCACACCTTCAAGGTATCTAGTTACCCACCACACTCACACCTTCAAGGTACATAGTTACCCACCACACTCACACCTTCAAGGTACATAGTTACCCACCACACTCACACCTTCAAGGTACATAGTTACCCACCACACTCACACCTTCAAGGTACACAGTTACCCACCACACTCACACCTTCAAAGTACATAGTTACCCACCACACTCACACCTTCAAGGTATCTAGTTACCCACCACACTCACACCTTCAAGGTACATAGTTACCCACCACACTCACACCTTCAAGGTACATAGTTACCCACCACACTCACACCTTCAAGGTATCTAGTTACCCACCACACTCACACCTTCAAGGTACATAGTTACCCACCACACTCACACCTTCAAGGTACATAGTTACCCACCACACTCACACCTTCAAGGTACATAGTTACCCACCACACTCACACCTTCAAGGTACATAGTTACCCACCACACTCACACCTTCAAGGTACATAGTTACCCACCACACTCACACCTCCAAGGTACACAGTTACCCACCACACTCACACCTTCAAGGTACACAGTTACCCACCACACTCACACCTTCAAGGTACATAGTTACCCACCACACTCACACCTTCCAGGTACACAGTTACCCACCACACTCACACCTTCAAGGTACATAGTTACCCACCACACTCACACCTTCCAGGTACACAGTTACCCACCACACTCACACCTTCAAGGTACATAGTTACCCACCACACTCACACCTTCCAGGTACACAGTTACCCACCACACTCACACCTTCAAGGTACATAGTTACCCACCACACTCACACCTTCCAGGTACACAGTTACCCACCACACTCACACCTTCCAGGTACATAGTTACCCACCACACTCACACCTTCAAGGTACATAGTTACCCACCACACTCACACCTTCAAGGTACATAGTTACCCACCACACTCACACCTTCAAGGTACATAGTTACCCACCACACTCACACCTTCAAGGTACACAGTTACCCACCACACTCACACCTTCAAGGTACACAGTTACCCACCACACTCACACCTTCAAGGTACATAGTTACCCACCACACTCACACCTTCCAGGTACACAGTTACCCACCACACTCACACCTTCCAGGTACACAGTTACCCTCCACACTCACACCTTCCAGGTACACAGTTACCCACCACACTCACACTTTCAAGGTACACAGTTACCCACCACACTCACACCTTCAAGGTACATAGTTACCCACCACACTCACACCTTCCAGGTACACAGTTACCCACCACACACACACCGTCAAGGTACCTCACACCTTCAGGTACACAGTTACCCACCACACTCACACCTTCAAGGTACATAGTTACCCACCACACTCACACCTTCAGGTACATAGTTACCCACCACACTCACACCTTCCAGGTACACAGTTACCCACCACACTCACACCTTCAAGGTACATAGTTACCCACCACACTCACACCTTCAAGGTACATAGTTACCCACCACACTCACACCTTCAAGGTACACAGTTACCCACCACACTCACACCTTCCAGGTACACAGTTACCCACCACACAGATTCACTCATCACTACATTCTTAGTCATTTTTTACAACATATGTTAGAGAGGAACATTACAGCAGAAGGTTCCAAAAGCAAGGAAGACCCTCCTTACCGTACAATATAAAACAGAAGGAAACGCAGGAGGTTTGCTGCCCTAATCTTTGAAATTTCATCTTTACACCATTTTTGTTTTAAGTCAATTCTAAGTCTAAACATTTTCAAAATTCAGTGTCAACTTCACGTTCCTAATGGAACGTGAAGTTGACAGTTCGTTGCCCAAAGAAGCCAGCGGTTGCAGATTCAGTGACGCCCAACACTGCTCACCGTTTTAACATTGCTAACGTATGCAACACCTGAGTGTCTTTATTTGAAGAAGTTTTGCCAACCACTGGCTTTTTCAGTACAGAGTTGGTATACGAAGACAATGGAAGATGAGGTAATCACTCCTTCGAGAACCAGGAAGCCTGGGTTCAGAACCTTGCCTCATGTGCCGGCACTATACGCCTGTATTACGATAGCTATTTGTCGGACGTATCAAAGTTTAAATCGAGAACGACACAGGATCTAGTACTGCGTTCCCCCGTGGCACTCCCACTGGCATCCTATATGCATGCTTCCTTCATCGTTTATTACAATACTAATCATGTAATAAAGTTGGTAGAATTACAGACAATATGTAAAGTAAAAGGACACAAGTGCAACTAATGTGACATTTATTGTGGCAACGTTTCGCTCTCCAGGAGCGAAAGGTAATGGTTTGATAAAGCTCCTGGAGAGCGAAACGTTGCCACAATAAATGTCACATTAGTTGCACTTGTGTCCTTTTACTTTACAATACTAATCATGCTTCATAAGTGGAAACCTTTCGAAACCATATAGACATGATTCTTAATAATTGTTAAGTAGAAATTCTCAGTAGATTATTATTGAAATTAACAAAAAATAAAAGAAATAAACCCAACAAATGTAAACAAAAAAAAAAAAAAAACGAAAAATAAAAGCCTTATGAAAATTCTACAATATAGCTCAAAGTCTAGTAAAATATCTTCGCTCTTACGTACCAGGTATATTAATCAAGAGGTGTTATCAGGGAATATTAATTTGAGGTGCTAAGCACTAGTGGTCGCGTCGTCTAGGCACAATGATCGCTGCTAGAGGGTATTACTAGTCACTTACTAGCATGAAGGGGGTGCAGAGGCACCATAAAGCTGAAATCTTGAAGCGTGAAACCCTATTATGAAATACTATTGTCCCGGAGACTAGAGTCTAACAGTGTTCCTCTTATCTCAAAACCATGTTGGGAGCCGGCATGGAGGAGGGGGTAGGAGGGGGAGGATGGAAGGTGTGTGAGGTAGAGGGACGGAGCCGTGGAAGTGAGGGAGTCATGGGGGAGAGGGAGGGAGTAGTTGGGGTGTGGGAGTCTTGGGAGTGTGGGAGGGCTAGCAGTGAAACTGAAGGAGTATAAGAGGGAGGGAGAACGAGGAAGGGCGATGAATCTAGACGTATTAAAGGTACGTCTCCAACAGTGAAGGAGAACTATTCTACGTCTCCAGTATTCCCTCCAACATCTTGTATTATACAAGGCACTGTTTCCAAGACTATAATTTACAACTATACTGACTAGAATACTGCCCATGCTAAGCAGGTGCTACTCTCTCTCACCCATTCTCACCTAACCCATGCTAGGCAGGTACTACTCTCTCTCACCCATTCTCACCTAACCCATGCTAGGCAGGTGCTACTCTCTCACACCCATTCTCACCTAACCCATGCTAGGCAGGTGCTACTCTCTCTCACCCATTCTCACCTAACCCATGCTAGGCAGGTACTACTCTCTCTCACCCATTCTCACCTAACCCATGCTAGGCAGGTACTACTCTCTCTCACCCATTCTCACCTAACCCATGCTAGGCAGGTGCTACTCTCTCTCACCCATTCTCACCTAACCCATGCTAGGCAGGTGCTACTCTCTCTCATCCATTCTCACTTAACCCATGCTAGGCAGGTGCTACTCTCTCTCACCCATTCTCACCTAACCCATGCTAGGCAGGTGCTACTCTCTCACCCATTCTCACCTAACCCATGCTAGGCAGGTGCTACTCTTTCTCACCCATTCTCACCTAACCCATGCTAGGCAGGTGCTACTCTCTCTCACCCATTCTCACCTAACCCATGCTAGGCAGGTGCTACTCTCTCTCACCCATTCTCACCTAACCCATGCTAGGCAGGTGCTACTCTCTCTCGCCCATTCTCACCTAACCCATGCTAGGCAGGTGCTACTCTCTCTCATCCATTCTCACCTAACCCATGCTAGGCAAGTGCTACTCTCTCTCACCCATTCTCACTTAACCCATGCTAGGCAGGTACTACTCTCTCTCACCCATTCTCACTTAACCCATGCTAGGCAGGTACTACTCTTTCTCACCCATTCTCACCTAACCCATGCTAGGCAGGTACTACTCTTTCTCACCCATTCTCACCTAACCCATGCTAGGCAGGTGCTACTCTCTCTCACCCATTCTCACCTAACCCATGCTAGGCAGGTGCTACTCTCTCTCACCCATTCTCACTTAACCCATGCTAGGCAGGTGCTACTCTCTCTCACCCATTCTCACTTAACCCATGCTAGGCAGGTGCTACTCTCTCTCACCCATTCTCACCTAACCCATGCTAGGCAGGTGCTACTCTCTCTCACCCATTCTCACCTAACCCATGCTAGGCAGGTGCTACTCTCTCTCATCCATTCTCACCTAACCCATGCTAGGCAGGTGCTACTCTCTCTCACCCATTCTCACTTAACCCATGCTAGGCAGGTGCTACTCTCTCTCACCCATTCTCACTTAACCCATGCTAGGCAGGTACTACACTTTCTCACCCATTCTCACCTAACCCATGCTAGGCAGGTGCTACTCTCTCTCATCCATTCTCACCTAACCCATGCTAGGCAGGTGCTACTCTCTCTCACCCATTCTCACTTAACCCATGCTAGGCAGGTGCTACTCTCTCTCACCCATTCTCACCTAACCCATGCTAGGCAGGTGCTACTCTCTCTCACCCATTCTCACCTAACCCATGCTAGGCAGGTGCTACTCTCTCTCACCCATTCTCACCTAACCCATGCTAGGCAGGTGCTACTCTCTCTCACCCATTCTCACTTAACCCATGCTAGGCAGGTGCTACTCTCTCTCACCCATTCTCACTTAACCCATGCTAGGCAGGTGCTACTCTCTCTCACCCATTCTCACTTAACCCATGCTAGGCAGGTGCTACTCTCTCTCACCCATTCTCACTTAACCCATGCTAGGCAGGTAATACTGACACACGCCCATTCCAGTATTTGTGTAACTAATTTTTAAAACTATTCATAGTTGATAAGAATTTATAAGATCATACAATTCAAATCAATTATACTTTTAGCCCCCCCTCCCCCCCAAAAAAAATATGTCATTATTATGGCGAAGAAAGTTGTAAGTTTCTTAAAAATCCGTAACAAAAATTAAACCGTATAGCGTAATTATCAACGACGGCACCTGGTTGTTACATTCAGGTTAAAGGGCTCTTGATCCTGGAATTAGAGTTAACTTTCTTCTTTCCTTCATCCAAAGCCATTGTAAAATCAGTGCTTGCTTATTTCATGCCCAAATCTAAATTTATTCAATTTGAAATACAAGTCTTTATACCTATAACCGGCATACACCGCCAGTCTGTTAATATGACACAAAGTACAGGTTACAGTATTCTTTTGTGAGGGTATTTCGTCAAACCATACCACGGACGGGGTTAGAACCCGCGATCAGTCTCAAAACTCCAGACCGACGCGTTAGCGACTGCCCAATGACTAATGTGTCGGTCTGGAGTTTTGAGAGATTGATCACGGGTTCTAACTCCACCCGTGGTAGGGTTTCTTTGCAATCGTGTCATTACGATTTCGTGAGTCCTGTTGACATTTCATCCTTAGTGGACGAAACATCTTCAGAACAAAATGCCACAACACGCATCGTGTGCGTTATTGACATAGCTGAGAGTTGCGGTATATTTTCGGCAGCCTGCCACGGCAGGACGAACTTCTCTTGTCCTCAGTAAGAAAACAAACAAGGAAACCATCTCGTGTCACCGTGGGAACTCACCGGGTCACTTCAGGTCACCCTCTTGCCAATGACCGTCTCCTAATTTTAGGATCTTCAAAAAAAAAATATATATGAATATTGTGTTTAAGTTATCTAATTAATGATTCTGCAGAAATTGTTAAAGATGTAACTGGTATAAATATAAAAATTATGTATATGTTCTATGATATAAATTATTGAGCCTAGGTTATTTCCGGAGTGTTGCCATCTAGGGGAGGTTAGGGGAAGTCTAGGTGTTGGGGATGGGAGGTAGGGTTAATAACAAGTAAAGGTAGGGGTGTAGGGGTAGACGCAGGGGTGAAGAGGGATTGAGATGAAGGGGTGGAGAAAAGAGTTGGGGTAGAAGGTAGGGGAAAAGGGGAGGGGGGTGGAGGGGGTATGAGAGAAACAGGTGGAAACAAGATGTTCCCTTCTTAGTTCAGCCTCACCTTCCCACACTCAACCTTCCCAGGCTGTGGGAAAGTGACGAGGATGACGCTGACAAATAAGGAAATAGACCTAACAGTGTGAGGCAGGTGCTGGTAGTGAATGGTGTTGGTGAATGGGCGGCGGTGGCGAATGGGCGGCGGTAACAAATGGGTGGTGGTAGCAAATGAGTGGTGGTAACAAAAGGGTGGTGGTAGCAAATGGGTGGTGGTAGCAAATGAGTGGTGGTAACAAATGGGCGGCGGTAACAAATGGGTGGTGGTAGCAAATGAGTGGTGGTAGCAAATGGGTGGTGGTAGCAAATGGGTGGTGGTAGCAAATGGGTGGTGGTAGCAAATGAGTGGTGGTAGCAAATGAGTGGTGGTAGCAAATGAGTGGTGGCTTCTGTTATTGTGGTGTAATAAACTTGGTTATCATGGTAGCAATGATAGTGAGACTAGTGTTAAGTATAATGTTTTGCCAGCGGTAATGGCGGTGATGATTTTATTTATAGTACATAAAAAGTATCCATTATTTTTCTCCCAGGAACATTATCTTTTGGCTATCGTTGCTACTGTTAATGAGTTATCTGTTACCTGTTAATGGGTTATCTGTTACCTGTTAATGGGTTATCTGTTACCTGTTAATGGGTTATCTGTTACCTGTTAATGAGTTATCTGTTACCTGTTAATGGGTTATCTGTTACCTGTTAATGGGTTATCTGTTATCTGTTAATGGGTTATCTGTTACAGAAAGCCTGTTTACTCAGGGTGTCTATTTACGATTAGGAGAAACATTAACAAGTGTGAGACGTGCCCATACGTCGACCCAGGTACCTAATTTCAGCTAGAACAACAGGTGCAACAGGTGTAAGGAGACTAGCTTGCCAGGAACAGGACAGCACCAGACATATTTAAATTAGGAGGGAGGTATCCCTGTTATTTGTAGCTTGTGGTCCTTGAGGCCTGGTCTGGGACCGCGGTGGCGGTGACCTCCGGAAGCGACTGCAGGTAAACTCCAGAGGTCACCATACTACAGAATGGATACAAATGCACAGCAGAACATGCAGGCAAAGAATACAGTATTAATTCACTGAATAAGAGATCTTACACACGATAGATTGAGAGATCTAATCCCACTCTCTCGATAGACGTAGAATGAGGGGAGACACGATTGAAAAAGGTGACTATGCCCTCGTCTGATACCCGTCCCTATCCACCCGACGCCTATATAAGCGCCAGCCTCCATGCCTGTGCTCCAGAATCTCTACAACTACGGTGCTCTTCATACCAACTCCAAGGCTGAGGGACTGATTACCTCATCTTCTGAATATAGTTCTGTCTTCAAGTTATGTCCTAGAATCTGTATTGATAAAGTCACTGGAGGAGATAATAACTAGAACAGAGTATACTACAGACTCTGGCCATACAATAGAGCGGAAAAATAATGTAAGGGACCTGGGAGTAGTAATGTCTGAGGATCTCACTTTCAAGGATGACAACAGTGCCATGATCGCACGTGCAAAGAAAATGATAGGATGGATAATGAGAACGTTCAAAACGAGAGATGCCAAGCCAATGATCCTTTTCAAATCACTTGTTCTCTCTAGGCTGGAATACTGCTGTACATTAACATCTCCATACAAAGCAGGTGAAATCGCAGATCTAGAGAGTGTACAGAGATCCTTTACTGCACGTATAAGTTCTGTCAAGCACCTTAACTACTGGGAACGCTTGGAAGCACTTGACTTGTACTCGTTGGAACGCAGGAGGGAGAGATATATCATAATCTACACTTGGAAAATCCTGGAAGGAATGGTCTCAAATCTGCACACAGAAATCACTCCCTACGAAAGTAAAAGACTGGGCAGGCGATGCAAAATGCCCCCAATTAAAAGTAGGGGCGCCACTGGTACACTAAGGGAAAACATCACAAGCGTCCGGGGCCCAAGACTGTTCAACAGCCTCCCATCAAGCATTAGGGGAATTGCCAATAAACCCCTGGCTGCCTTCAAGAGAGAGCTGGACAGATACCCAAAGTCAGTGCCGGATCAGCCGGGCTGTGGCTCGTACGTTGGACTGCGTGCGGCCAGCTGTAACAGCCTGGTTGATCAGGCCCTGATCCATCGGGACGCCTGGTCGTGGACCGGGCCGCGGGGGCGTTGATCCCCGGAATAACGTCCAGGATGGCGAAACGTCTACTATAAAGATACCCAGATGTTGCACATGTCTAATTTTCATGACTCACGAAATCGTAATGACACGATTGCAAACAAACCATACCACGGGCGGGGATAGAACCCGCGATCAGAGAGTCTGTGATCGCGGGTTCTATCCCTGCCCGTGGTATGGTTTTTCTAATTTTCATCTTCACAATAAACAAGAGACATGCTACACTTGGGGTATCTTCAATTGAGTAATTTCCTTGCCTTCTCTCATTTCTTCCCTCCTTCTCCAACTTATTAATCCTTTCATTCGCTTATTCACATTTATTCATGATTTTGTACACTAAACAATTTCTTATCCTGTTTAAAACGTAAGAGAAGCACTGCAGTAGGCCTACTGGCTCTTGCTAGACAGGGCCTACCCGTTCTTAATGTTCAAAATTATTTATATAGCAGTACTACGAAGCTTGACTAAAGCAAAATATTGATACAAATCAACGAAACAAAGGTCGATAAAGACGGATATAAGAGAAGAAATATAATAAAACAAAAAAGTGTCGAGATAGAAAAATGTAGCATCTTACAGAGATGAAAATAAAAAAGAAACAGAAAACAGAAGAATCCACAGCGAATAAAGATGTATAAAAAAGATACAAAAACAAAACAAGTCAGTCAAACATAGAATAAATAAAGAAATAAAGAAAAGAAAACTTTGTACTTTTTTAATATATAAATATATATATATATATATATATATATATATATATATATATATATATATATATATATATAAAATGGTGCAGGTAAATGGTTTAACGAACCGACTAGTAACACTAGTTGATAAATCTGACACATGTGCAACACTTGGGTATCTTTATTGTGGAAACGTTTCGCCCCACAGTGGCTTCATCAGTCCAATAGAAAGAAGAATGAAGATCAGGGGTAGTTTGAGGTAACAAGTCCCTCAGCTGGGAGTCTATGTAACCAGTCCATGGACTGATGGATCGACTGATGAAGTCGATGTCATCAGTCCACGGACTGGTTACGTTGACTCCAGGCCCAGGGACTGATTATCTCAAGACTCCTCCTGATCATCACCATTCTTCTTTGTATAGAACTGATGAAGCCAATTTGGGACGAAATGTTTCCACAAGTGTTGCACATGTGTCTAATTTATCATGTATAATCGTCAAAAATCAATGTTTAATGTAGTCAACCTTAAATAACGAAAATATAATTTCTGTGATTTTCGAACAGGTGACGGAAAGGGTCAGAAGGAGAGAGAATAAGTTGATGGCTAGATGACAACAGTGATGACCTGAGTTGACCTCGTGTCAAATTAATGACCTCGGCGGCCCCCAGCTGACCCGGACGGGGTCGTGGGAAGGTCGCTAGCTCCTGGCTCTTCCTGCTGAGGTCAGGTGAGACATCCTTGGCCTCTGGTCTGCTGCAGTGAAAGTTGGGACATGTTAGGTCACTTATTTTTAAGACTATAGGGCTATGGCGGTCCAGATGGTGGTCCAAATAGGCAATATGGTAGGCCAGATAATGGACCACTCGGTGGGCCAGATAATGAAGCAAGTGATTGGACAGATCGTTGTATAACATAAGAACATAAGAATGGAGGAACACTGCAGAAGGCCTACTGGCCCATGCGAGGCAGGTCCTTATCAAAACGACTACTACCTAAAGCTTCCCTAGAAATAACTCCCGTACCCAATGACACCAATCAAACCCAGCCCCTCCCACTCATATATTTGTCCAGTCTCTTCTTAAAGCTACCCAAGGTCCTAGCCTCTATCACCCCACTGGGAAGACTGTTCCACGCATCTACAACTCTGAAGAAGCCTACTGTGTAGGCGAAACGTTTCATAATAAAGATACCTAACTGTTGCATGTGTGTCTTGCCTAACAACCTGTCGGTATTTTATACCATTTTAATGTTCAATCTGTCAGACACTGCAACACAAGGGTATCTTGGTACAGACCTGCAATCAACTTCGACAACTTCCACTAGTGAGAGCGGCTGGATTTGAGAGGGACCTGACCTTTCAACATCTGAGTTCTTACCTCTCCTAGTGGCCTACGTCTCACCTCTTGGCGCTATAAAAAGCTCCATTCTGTCACTTCATCTCCATATTGTTTCATACTATGGAACAATGCTCTTCTCCAGACTGAGGGACTGACCACCTCAAAACTTTAAGGGTGATGGACTGATTACATCGTCTTCAAGTATCTTCTGCTTCTATCAACTTTTCTGTACTTGACTGAAGAAGCCTACTGTGTAGGCGAAACGTTTCATAATAAAGATACCTAACTGTTGCATATGTGTCTTGCCTAACAACCTGTCGGTATTTTATACCATTTTAATGTTCCATCTACAACTCTGTTAGATAACCAGTACTTACCTATGTCCTTTCTAAATCTAAATTTATCCAACTTAAATCCATTATTCCAGGTTCTTACCTGGTTCGACACCCTCAGTACTTTATTAATATCTCCCTTGTTTATGCCCGTCATCCACTTATACACTTCAATGATATCTTCCCTCATTCTACGCCTCTCCAGAGAGTGGAGATTTAAGGCTTTGAGTCTATCTTCATACGTGAGGTTCCTTACACAGTAAATCATTTTAGTCATTCTTCTCTGTATGTTCTCTAATGAGTCTATATCCATCCTGTAGTAAGGAGACCAAAACTGAGCAGCATAATCTAAATGAGGCCTCACTAGTGATGTATAGAGCTGTAAAATAACTTTTGGACTTCTGTTACTTATACTTCTTGAGATAAATCCAAGTAATCTGTTGGCCTTGTTGCGCACACTAAGGCACTGCTGTCTTGGCTTTAGATTTCTGCTTACCATGACTCCCAAGTCTTTTTCACATTCTGTATTACCAAGCTCTACTTCACCTAGATTATAGCTTCGAGGGTTATTTTCATTACCAAGGGCAAGTACTTTACACACTTCATCTGCCATTTTTCAGACCAAGACATTAATTTGTCCAAATCGTCCTGGAGTTCATTGATATCCTCCTCAGAGTGAATTATACGGCCTATCTTTGTATCATCAGCAAATTTACTCATGTCACTCGTAATCCCTTCATCAAGGTCATTAATGTAAATTATGAACAAGAGAGGGCCTAAAACTGATCCTTGTGGAACGCCACTAGTGACTAATCCCCACGTGTTAGGTCAATTGCTATAGGAGCAACTAACGAGACATCACGGCTACGTTTCGCTCCCGACGAGCGAAACGCATCCACCTTAACGGAACAGATTACGCAAAGTAGTCACAACCTGGGTTAGGTAGCGTCTCTGAGGATCAGATGAATAATGTGGTGTGTAGCAGCAGCGACAACAATATAATAAGAACTTCAGAAGTGAGAAACACAGCAGCCCATGCTAGACAGGTCAAACTCTCACCCACCCTCTTATGTATCTGTTCAACCTATTTAAAGCTACCCAGTTGTCCCTCTTCTATGACGCTACTAGGCACTTTGTTCCACTCATTCACAACTCTCTTGCCCAATCAGTGTTTTCCTAAATGCTTTCTAAACCTAAATTTGTCCATTTTGAAAGCATTGTTGCAAGTCCTGTTGTCAACAGTGTAATACTTGTGCAGTATATAGATTCCTAATACAATCATAGCGAGGCTCCCTTGATAGCCATGACGTCACGTTCTCCTGTGCAACAACGAGGGAGCCTCGCTATAATTATATTAGGAATCTATGTATTACACTGTTGACATTGCCTTGGTTTGATATTTTCAGTATATTTATCATTCTCTATTTATTCCTGTTTTCCATTGTACACTGCAGTCACATCAATTCTACGTTTTTCAACAGAGCATTTCAGTGACTTCAGTCTGTCCTCGTAGGAGAGAGAGCTGATACATGGAATCAACTTCACCATTCTTCTCTATGTTTTCAACAGCAACAGAAGCAACAGCAACAGGAGCAACATTAGTAGCAGCAGCAATATCTGCACTCTCTCAGTATCTGGTCCCAACAACATCAAGCAGCAGCAACAGCAGAAGCAGCAATAGTGGCAACAGGAGCAGCAGCAATATGCTATCTCAGCAGTATCTATGGTCCCAACAGCTGCAAGCAGCAGCAGCTTCTCCAGCAGCTGCAACTACAGCATCATCATCAGCCACTTAGAGAAGCGTGACGAGTGTTTCATTCACTCGTCAACGTATAAATTAATTATTCACTGCCTCCAGCCCGGTTCATTAGTAGCAACGTGACTGTCAAGCCACTGTCACTCACCCATTTCTCTTTTGGGTTTGACTGTGTTGTCACGTCCAGTCTGCCTCCATACTCACCCATTTCTCTCTCCCTCTTTCCCTCTGCCTCTTCTTCTCCCTTACCCTTTTCATTCTTCCATTCCTCTCCCTCCCTAAGTCTACGTGTTTTACATGATTAAGGTTGGCAGTTCCCGTCATATATTTTACAAGCTACCATAAAGACTTATTACATATCTTGGCCTAGACGACAGATCAATTATCCCATGATTGTATGATGTATCAGTATACTAATGGTCCAGAGTTTGTATGATGCATTATAATACTAAGTGATGCAGCGATTATATGATGTATCTGTATACTTAGAAATGATAATGACTATGATGTATCAATACACTCAGATTATCAAATGATTGTACAATGCATCTGTTATACTCACTAATGCCCCAATGGTTGTATGATGAACAAGTATACTCATAAATCATCCAATGACTGTATAATGCATCTGTACACTCTGAAATTTTAGCTAAACACTGAAATCACTCCGTATAAAAACAAGTGACTTGGCAAACGGTGTAGAGTACCTCCATTAAAAATGTAGAGGAGCGACGAGCACACAGAGAGAACTCAAGAAGTTTTAGAGATCCCAGATTTTTCAACGCCTTCAAATCGAATTAAAATTTAATTTTTTACTGTCTTACTTTTCATTATACTTTGGATAATTTTTTGTTAGCTCCATTAAGGAGTAGATGCAACATGCAACGCAACAACTAGATGATTTAGCATTCGAAAATAGGTATTATTACTTCTGCTAGTGGTAGTTTTCACTGGGAAGCTCTAAATCTGTAGGGATCACAGAGCGGCATAGGTAACGGCAGTTACATTCTTAGAAAGGCAAAGTAATGTTGTCAATTTTCTTTAAGTTAACGAGGATGTTAACGCTGTGTTCGTCTGCCATTAAAACGTTATCACCCCTGACGTATTATAATCTTAAAGCCAGCCTTACAGCCAACCAGCCTTACAGCCAACCAGCCTTACAGCCAGCCAGCCTTACAGCCAACCAGCCTTACAGCCAACCAGCCTTACAGCCAACCAGCCTTACAGCCAACCAGCCTTACAGCCAACCAGCCTTACAGCCAACCAGCCTTACAGCCAGTCAGCCTTACAGCCAGTCAGCCTTACAGCCAGCCAGCCTTACAGCCAGCCAGCCTTACAGCCAGCCAGCCTTACAGCCAACCAGCCTTACAGCCAACCAGCCTTACAGCCAGCCAGCCTTACAGCCAGCCAGCCTTACAGCCAGCCAGCCTTACAGCCAGCCAGCCTTACAGCCAGCCAGCCTTACAGCCAACCAGCCTTACAGCCAGCCAGCCTTACAGCCAGCCAGCCTTACAGCCAGCCAGCCTTACAGCCAGCCAGCCTTACAGCCAGCCAGCCTTACAGCCAGCCAGCCTTACAGCCAGCCAGCCTTACAGCCAGCCTCCCTTCCTCTCTCTCTCCCCGACGTCACTTAAATAACGTACGATTCGACGTCGCTCTATTAACGCTTTCTACAAATTTTTAATGTACTTTCACTTTCGGTTAGGTTGGGTTACGTAAATCTAGAAAAATGTGCATTTAACAACAAACAAAAAAATTACGGTGATATATGTGGTAACGACGTGGCCAATGACGACCAAGAAACGTTGACATATGTATGTATGCTTATCACTTGTGTATATATCTGGGTGTATATATACAGATGCATGCCCTAAAATAATAATAATACACATTATATATATATATATATATATATATATATATATATATATATATATATATATATATATATATATATATTATATAATATATATATATATATATATATATATATATATATATATATATATATATATATATATATATATATATATATATACACACACACACACACACACACGTTTGTATGTGAATACTGACCCTGAGAGGTCTGTTTCATAATGTACATGGAGAGTTGCATCTGTGTATACACATCGAGAAGCGTGTATCCGTATGTGTGAACATACATTAAGATGTTCACACACACACACACACACACACACACACACACACACACACACACACACACACACACACACACACACACACACACACACACACACACAGCACAATAACACTGTCAGATCACCCCGTGGTCCAGCACACTGCAGTTCCCAAGGATTCCTTGACAAAAGAAGACATCCTCATTAGTACTAAGCTGCCACCTTCATCCCTACTTCCTGATCCTTCACACACACACACACACACACACACACACTATGTCGCATCTATGGATTTAAAAAAGGCATGGGGTGGATACGGAAGCAACATGCCCGGATGCAGTAAATGTATGGAATAGGTGGTAGGTTACTCTAAGTAGTAGAATGCTTTTATGAGGTGAGAGACGGATTATTTTCCAGTAAAAGTAGCATTTAGACAGGAATGTGTAATGTTACCATGATTGCTTAATGTTCTGATAATGGTAATGTAAAAGAAGTGAATGCTATGTGTTGAAGATGTTTAATGCTCGCCGTCTGCAGTCTCTGATGAAGTGACGAGGATAGTGGAGTTTGGAAAATACTTGTTCAATTATAGTGCATTCTTCCTCAAGGAACTCGTTGCTGCAGATTCTGAGTGCACACAGGAAGAAGCCTATAATTACACCACGTTTGGTTTTGGTGTCGTGGTGAGAGTAGAAGTGGAGAAGATCGTTTTGGTTGGTGGGTTTTCGATAGACTTTAAAACGAAGTTCGTGGTCAGCTTTGCAGAGTAGAACATCAAGGAAAGGATGGGTTGTGCAAAGAAAGGTATAAAATACCGACAATATGAAAGTTAAGACACATGTGCAACATCTGGATATCTTTATTGTAGTAGACGTTTCGCCATCCAGTGGCTTTATCAATACAGATTCTAGGACATAATAGGAAGACAGTAGAACTATATACAAAAGATGAGGTAATCAGTCCCTCGGCCTTGGAGTTAGTGTTCACAGCATCGTGGTGGAGGAGAGTCTGGAGCAAAGGCAAGAAGACTGGCGCTTTTTATAGGCGTCAGTGAATGGGACGGGCAGCAGACGAGGTCAGTCACTGGTAGGCGGGATTCCCCAGTGGAAGTAGGTCCTTCCCAAAGAGATGGGTTAGTTGCAGCATTGATAAAGCCACTGGATGGCGAAACGTCTACTACAATAAAGATATCCAGATGTTGCACATGTGTCTTAACTTTCAGAAAGGAAGAGTGTTGTCGACTTCTTCTTCAAGTGTGAACTGGATTGAAGGCTCGACCTGGTTGAGCTTGTCTTGGAGAGCTTGAACGTTGAAGCGTTTAGGAGTTATGAGGAGAATGTCGTCAACATAACGGAGCCAGGTGACAGACGAAGGAATAATGGTGGAGAAACGTTCGGCTTCTAGATGTTCCATATAAGAACATAGAACACTGCAGAAGGTCTACTCACAACTTGTCCAATATCCCCGCCTAGCTACCCAAGACTCTATAACCCCACCCGGTAGATCATCAGATGCAGCATTCTCCACCTGACCTCAACATTCTGAACTATAAATACTCCCGTACCTTCCAACCCCAGGTAGATCCGTGTGTGACTTGAAAAAGCCCACTGTGTGGGTGAAACGTTGTCAATAAGGGATCACATTATACTGCATTTGTGTTTATATTTCCATTGTGTCGGTATTTTATACCATTTATTTCCAAAAGAAGTGAATGCTAGGATGATGGGGGAAGATATGAAACTCTTTTGAAGTGGGTCACGAAATCGTAATGACACGATTGCAAACAAACCATACCACGGGCGGGATTTGAACCCGCGGTCAGAGTCTCAAAACTCCAGACCGTCGCGTTAGCCACTGGACCAGCTAGCCACAATAACATTCATCCAACTAGGTATATTTCTACACCATAGGAAGGTTAACATAGGCACCACTGTGTAGAAATATTGTGGCTAGCTGGTCCAGTGCCTAACGCGACGGTCTGGAGTTTTGAGACTCTCTGACCGCGGGTTCAAATCCCGCCCGTGGTGTGGTTTTGAAGTGGGATTTGTCAAAATTGCTCTTTGCTGATGAGTTTTTTTGGGTGATTCTGATGGGAAGCTGCAAAGATTATTAGACGAGTTTGTTAAAGATGCTGATTTAAAAATCTATCATAGAAAAAAAACCAAGGTTAAGAGAGTAACAAATTTAGACAATGAAAAATTATGTACAAGAGTGTAGGAAGAGAGTTTGGAGGAAGTGAATAATTCAGATATTTGAGAGAGAGCGTATCAGAAGATGGGTCTATGAAGGTGTGATGAATGAACTTTAAACATTACGACAAGGAGGCTGGAGTCAGCGGAGACGTTTTGTCTGAGAACAACTTATGGTGTGATTATTATGCAGAGAATTCAGAGCATATAAATTATATAACGCTGAACAGGAAGACCAAAAGGGTGTCAGAAGACGGGGTGGAAGAACGGAAAGGTAAGAGATTATCCCAGGAAGGGAACTAGGAAAAGTGAGAGAGGTGTTAAGTTGTAAGGGCCTACACAAATAACCCGCATATAGAATGAAACTTATGACAACATTTCGGTCCGACTTAGACAACTAATAGTCGAAGTCGGACCGAAATGTTGTCCTAAGTTTCTCTCTCCTATGTGCGGGTTATTTGTGTATTGTTCCAGTCACGGTATTGTGCCTTTATGTTCTTAGTCACAGCTTAGTTTAGCATTTAGCAATGGTATGTGAGCGTGTTAGACTGGAGTGGAGGTAAGTGGCATTAAGGTTTACAGGTGCAGTAAGAATGTAAACAAGGTAACATCTAAGGGATTCAAGGGAACCCAGTTAGCTGGACTAGAGTGCTGCACCTTAGATGTACAGTGCCTCCACTCCGAAGGAAGTGTGGGAATCTTGCAGCTCGGAGGATCTTGTGACAAGACACTTCTGACAGGATAGCTATCGAATAAATAATGAAAGTTAAGACACATGTGCAACATCTGGATATCTTTATTGTAGTAGACGTTTCGCCATCCAGTGGCTTTATCAATACAGATTCTAGGACATAATAGGAAGACAGTAGAACTATATACAAAAGATGAGGTAATCAGTCCCTCGGCCTTGGAGTTAGTGTTCACAGCATCGTGGTGGAGGAGAGTCTCCTCCACCACGATGCTGTGAACACTAACTCCAAGGCCGAGGGACTGATTACCTCATCTTTTGTATATAGTTCTACTGTCTTCCTATTATGTCCTAGAATCTGTATTGATAAAGCCACTGGATGGCGAAACGTCTACTACAATAAAGATATCCAGATGTTGCACATGTGTCTTAACTTTCATATTGTCGGTATTTTATACCTTTCTTTGCACGAATAAATAATGCTGAATGGGGGTCACGCCACTTTCTTGGGGCCACCCTACTTTCTGGAGGGGTCACACTACTTTCTTGGAGGTCACACTACTTTCTTGGGGAACTGTCAGTGCGGTTAAACAAGATAGGTGCATCTGTTTATATTCATCACAAAGTGTAACGAGACCCTCTGGTCACAAACAACAAATATGGGAAAATGTAAAAGAAGACTATTACTGCATATTTTATCCTGATGATGGCCTCAGTGCAAGGCAGAAAAATAATATAGGACTATTTTTTTTAATTTCTACGTTTGGGTTCTTCTGTGCCTCGCCTTTATACGTTGGTGCATTCTTCTCTCTTCTTACCCATGCAACATCATACTGTGTGTGTGTATACTCGCCTAATTGCCGTTGTAGAGGGGTCTAGTCATAGCTCGTGGCCCCGCCTCTTCATTAGTCGCTACTAGGTCACTCACTCCTTGTGTGTGTGTGTGTGTGTGTGTGTGTGTGTGTGTGTGTGTGTGTGTGTGTGTGTGTGTGTGTGTGTGTTTTCAGAAATGAGACATGCTCCATTAAATATTTTATTTGGACTAAGTATAGCTGTGTGTAGATGTTTACCAAGCTAATGACAAGATATATCTTGACAGAGCGAAACGTTGTCCCAATGGAACCTCTGCGACGTGCGCGTTTTCTTCACTAGTGTCGACGTAACACCTAGAGGATCCAGCCCGTGTGTTTCATCCTCTCGTCCTAGTGACGACTCCGAGACTCACCCAAGCAACACCAGTACCACAAGACCAAGCAAAAACAGCAGCAGCACCACCACCAAAAGAATCAGCAAAAAAAAAAAAGCAGAAAGACCAACAATAACAGCACCGCAAGAACCAGCAAAGATAGAAGGCCCGCTGCTGTCCAAATGGGACTATTTTTGCCACGATGCTATATCAGGAAGCTTGGACTCGCCAGCTGCCCATCCTCTTCCCCCTCCCTCAGTCTCCCACGTAGCTCTCCTCTGGTCAGATCCGGTCACGAGAAAGAAAGGAGGAAACTCTTGATAAGGTCAACGCGTACGAACACAGGTCAAATGAATACCTTTTACTAGCATCAGATTCTGCCAATATACGAGTTAAGCATTGCGGCGATTTATTTTAACTTTAAATATAATAAATCTTTTGCGATACCTCGCAAAAAAAGGGAATCCACTAACCAAAATAACGTTTGATAAAATCGAAACAAAACTTGAAGCAAATTTGGAAATATTTAAATTCTATTCCTCCTGATTCGTGGACGGCACCTATCTGTTTCCCAAAATAACATCGGGAGGTTCTATTTGTCAACTAGTGAGGTGCAGCTTAACGGAACATCAAATATACTAAAAGGAAGTTTCAATTTGTGAGGCTGGGGGAGGAGGGGCACTTACCGGCACGTGCCCAAAATACAATGGCTGCCCCCGTGTGTTTTCACTAAACACTCAAAGTAACAACGAGACGCTGAAAATAACCTCGATTAAGTGGTGACTCAGAGTAAAATTTACATTTTATTTTTCCTCTATAATTACCATATCTAATAACAGTGACAACACTCGTAATAAAATAGAAATAGATACGAATGCAGTATAATGTGATCCTTAATTAACTACGTTTCTCCCACACAGTGAGCGAAACATAGTCCATAATGGATCGCATCATACTGCATTTGTGTATTATCTCCACTGATAATAAAACATATTATCTACTAGTAAATAATATGCAAATACCAAATAAATTATAAAATTTATAAGCAAAAATAATAAATTAAAATGAATAAATTAATACTAATACTATATATACTATACTACTAAAAAACTATTTCGAACATGACAATTTCGTACGTATAAACACGATTTCGAATGTATGAGACACTATTTCGAACGTAAAAAAAAAACAAAAAAAAAAACAAAAAAAAAAAAAAAAATCGAACGTAAACACAGCAGAACTAGACAATGTCAGGCGAGTTAATGAGGGGACAAGAGTTGTTGCTCAACACTCACAAGATCAACTGTCTAAATGTACATTACTCGCATGTTGGCTTTTCATTTGAAATTAAAGAGTTTTATTTCATATATTTTTATGAGAGCAGAGGTCACTTTGTTGGAGGTTTGGTTAACTCTGTATGCAGGAACCTTTGCAACATTTCCATTGTACCTACTTTCTCTTTTTCTTGCTCCTGTTATCTCTTCCTAATGCACCTACTTCCTCTTCCCACTGCACATACTTCCTCTTCCCACTGCACATACTTCCTCTTCCCACTGCACATACTTCCTCTTCCCACTGCGCCTACTTCCTCTTCCCACTGCGCCTACTTCCTCTTCCCACTGCGCCTACTTCCTCTTCCCACTGCGCCTACTTCCTCTTCCCACTGCGCCTACTTCCTCTTCCCACTGCAACTACTTCCTCTTCCCACAGCACATACTTCCTCTTTCCACTGCACCTACTTCCTCTTCCCACTGCACCTACATTCTCCTCCACTGCACCTACATTCTTCCCCACTGTACCTATTTATTTAATGTTAATGACTCCTTTCAGGATAGGAGAGATATCAGCGCTGGAATAGATGCAAAGATAATTTACGGCGAATAAGGCATTTTAAGTACTGGGATCGTCTTAAAGTCCTAAATACGTGCTCAATGGAGGAGAAAGAAAAGTAGATACATAAGTATATATATATATATTATATATATATATATATATATATATATATATATATATATATATATATATATATATATATGCAGGACAAGCCACGGGGGATGGAAATCTTAAGCTCAAGTACTTTCACACTTCTCAGTGCGTCATCAGGAGCTGTGCAATGTTGCAAGGGAGCAACCATAGCAGGGAGAGAAGACTCAGAGTAGCGTAGGTGTCACTAAGTCTAAGGGGAACCGTGGCCAGTGAGACCTACGCTACTCTGAGACTTCTCTCCCTGCTTTGGTTGCTCGCTTGCATCATTGCACAGCTCTGATGACGCACTGAGAAGTGTGAAAGTACTTGAGCTAAAGATTTCCACCCCCCGTGGCTTGTCCTGTTGCTCCCTTGCAACATTGCACAGCTCCTGATGACGCACTGAGAAGTGTGAAAGTACTTTGCCCTTAGACAGGACATCTCCACTGCCTCCAACTGTCTCCTCGCTGCTGCATTTACCACCCAAGCTTCACATCCATATAAGAGTGTTGGTACTACTATACTTTCATACATTCCCTTCTTTGAGCTTAAGATTTCCATCCCCCGTGGCTTGTCCTGCATATATATATATATATATATATATATATATATATATATATATATATATATATATATATATATATATATATATATATATATATATGGAAGATACTTGAAGATCGTCCCAAATCTTTCCACTGGTACAACATACTGAATGAGAGATGTCAGAGAACGTGTAAAAGAAACCCAGTGAAAAGCATGGGCGCAGGAGACAATAAGAGAGCACTATATCAACACCCGTAGTCCAGACTGTAACACAAAATACGAGAATCACTACCGCAACAAGTGCAAATATTCTCAAGTGCCAGATCAACCAGGCTGTGATGAATATGTGGGCCAACTGGCTGCCGGCAGTAACAGCCTGGTTGACCAGACAAGCCTAGGCCGGGCTGGGCTACAGGATTAGAAAAAAAACCTCGAAACCCTTCCAAGGTGTATCAAAGATGGCCAGTATATTCCAGGTCTCATCGCACTGCTGTGAGACCTGGAAGCGTTAAACCTGTATGGGTCACACAGCGCCTGGGGATATGGGAGGTAATCAGGTTTGATACCAGTGTGTTGTGGTTTATCGCTGTGGTTTAATGGAAGATTCTAATCTAAACAACTAGCTGTGAATTCTGTGTGTCAACCACACATTGTTGAGTATCCTGGAGACAGTTTCTAAGGACACGTTCAAAAAAAAAAAAAGACCTTGGCTCTAAATAACTTTGCAAAGGTCCTCTTCAAAGGTCCTTGGCTTCAAAAGTCCTTCTCTACAAAGGGCGTCTTCAACGGTCCTTGTCCCCAATAGTTTCCAAAGGTCCTTGTCTCCAAAGGTACTTGTTTCTGAAGGTCTTTCTCTTTAAAAGTCTGTTTCTTCAAAAATCCTCGTCTCCAAAGGTCGTCTTCAAAGGTTATTGACTTAAACTGTCTCTGCTAGCAATTATCTAAACTTTTTATTTTCTTGCTTGACATTCTGTTGCCAAAGAGCAATGTATTATATTTATCAACACAAATTCATTTGCCATGTTCCAATCTCCCCAGGTCCCCCTGGTCACAGCCTCAACCTCCCCAGGTCCCCCTGGTCACAGCCTCAACCTCCCCAGGTCCCCCTGGTCACAGCCTCAACCTCCCCAGGTCCCCCTGGTCACAGCCTCAACCTCCCCAGGTCCCCCTGGTCACAGCCTCAACCTCCCCAGGTCCCCCTGGTCACAGCCTCAACCTCCCCAGGTCCCCCTGGTCACGGCCTCAACCTCCCCAGGTCCCCCTGGTCACAGCCTCAACCTCCCCAGGTCCCCCTGGTCACAGCCTCAACCTCCCCAGGTCCCCCTGGTCACAGCCTCAACCTCCCCAGGTCCCCCTGATCACAGCCTCAACCTCCCCAGGTCCCCCTGGTCACAGCCTCAACCTCCCCAGGTCCCCCTGGTCACAGCCTCAACCTCCCCAGGTCCCCCTGGTCACAGCCTCAACCTCCCCAGGTCCCCCTGGTCACAGCCTCAACCTCCCCAGGTCCCCCTGGTCACAGCCTCAACCTCCCCAGGTCCCCTGGTCACAGCCTCAACCTCCCCAGGTCCCCCTGGTCACAGCCTCAACCTCCCCAGGTCCCCCTGGTCACAGCCTCAACCTCCCCAGGTCCCCCTGGTCACAGCCTCAACCTCCCCAGGTCCCCCTGGTCACAGCCTCAACCTCCCCAGGTCCCCCTGGTCACAGCCTCAACCTCCCCAGGTCCCCCTGGTCACAGCCTCAACCTCCCCAGGTCCCCCTGGTCACAGCCTCAACCTCCCCAGGTCCCCCTGGTCACAGCCTCAACCTCCCCAGGTCCCCCTGGTCACAGCCTCAACCTCCCCAGGTCCCCCTGATCACAGCCTCAACCTCCCCAGGTCCCCCTGGTCACAGCCTCAACCTTACCAGGTCCCCCTGGTCACAGCCTCAGCCTCCCCAGGTCCCCCTGGTCACAGCCTCAACCTCCCCAGGTCCCCCTGGTCACACCCTCTCCAGGTCCCCCTGGTCACAGCCTCCCCAGGCCCCCTGGTCACAGCCTCCCCAGGTCCCCCTGGTCACAGCCTCCCCAGGTCCCCCTGGTCACAGCCTCCCCAGGTCCCCCTGGTCACAGCCTCAACCTCCCCAGGTCCCCCTGGTCACAGCCTCAACCTCCCCAGGTCCCCCTGGCCACAGCCTCAACCTCCCCAGGTCCCCCTGGCCACAGCCTCAACCTCCCCAGGTCCCCCTGGCCACAGCCTCAACCTCCCAAGGTCCTCCTGGCCACTGCCTCAACCTCCCCAGGTCCCCCTGGCCATAGCCTCAACCTCCCCAGGTCGAGACTCAAGTCAGCCTCAGAACTGTTCCCAGATTTGTCTGTTTGTTGCGAACTCTGCCATTGATTTGACATGTCAACTGTGTGTCAAGATAATTGAGGAAGACTGAGAATGATAGTAGGATCGAGGTTTGAGACTTGAGGAACGCCACACTTAACTTGTAGCCACAACACATTAATTTCAATCTAAGTTTATAGATCTCTCCTCCCTATAAAGATTCATTCTCTCTCTCATTCTCTAGCTATTTTTCCTTCACGTTTTATGATCTCTCTTTGATTCAGCTTCATCAATTCTCATTTCCTCCTCTTGGTCCGCTGCCTTATTTTTTCCTCTTTTCCTTTAAGCTTTCCCATATCCTTCATCTTAAAGCAGCCTTCTGGTCATAGTTTATTAACTATTTGTTTTTCCTACGCCTCTTCCTTGTTACTTGTATTTTTCTTTTCCTATTATTTCAACTCTTCTAAGAGTTTTGATCCCCGCCTTCCCTATCTTCTCCACTTCTCTTCCAACTCTGTCGTTGCCTCTTCTTCTTCTTCCTCTACTCCACGTAACTATATTAATATCCTGTTGTGTTGAGCAGCGGAGAAATTGCAGGATATTGGACAAGTTATGTCATAATAACTTAGCGGGGCGAGCGTCGGAGGCTGTTTCGAAAGTTGTGTAGGAAGCTGTGTCGGACGCTGTGTCGGACGATGCGTCATACGCTGTGTCGGATGCCGTGTCGGAGGCTGCCTCCCATATAACACATCAGTCCTCTTCTCTCCATAGCTTTCCAGTTTCCGTGAAAGAGAAGCACTCAAACTAAGGTGGGAACCAGCTTTCCTCAGGCCTTAGAAGTGGAAAGTGATGACTGATGGTAGCAGATTTTACCTGCACCTTACAACACACGCAAGTTGCTACCTAAATATGCTTATCTATATTCATATTATCATAGCGAATTTTAGATCTATTCAGACTTCCAAGTATATTCCTATAACAGGTTCATAATTGACTTCTAATATTACTCCTAATAGCTGACAGATATACTAAGTTACATTCTACATTTTCCTTCATTACTTTGCTTGAATAACTCATCAACATTATCATGTAGGAATAATTTAATGTGTGATGGGATCCATAAAAATTGTATATTAATTTATTTTTCTCTTAGTGTTTTAAAATCTATACCTGGATTCCCCAAATAAACATGTTAGTCATGATGGGAGTCAGGTGCCTTCAGTGATGATCTAGAATGGAAAATTATCAAGGACTGAAGCTCAGTGTTATAAGTTAGCTCAGAGTGTGATTTGGATGGCAAACAATTCAGTTTGTTGTGTAGAAGCCCAGCTTAAAGTCTTCAGCTTAACAGGGTTCCATAGTTATCTAGGAAGATGGCAACAAGTGCAATTGCATCCCCTGCCAGTACTCCTGCTAAGATCCCTCAGTGTATATAATTTGTGATATATTGTTACTAACAGTTAAGCAAGTTGATTAATTGCAAATAGGTATCACAACTGGTGCTGGTTGTCAACAAACACCTGCAACTCACCTTTCAAAGATTTGCTTGTACTTCTAAACTACAGTGATTATTTTGTTCTGTTCCCGTTTATCTAATTGTCTCTCGCTGTTTATGCGTCTCTCACTCCGTCTCTCCTGCCCCTCTCATCGTCACTTTTCTCTTTTCCTACTTTTTCTAATAATTAAAACTGGTTTCACATATTGTTTAGCCTTGATAATACTTTTTTCTTTTTTATCAATTCCCGAATAAACTGTTTACAGTTACTCATCTTTAATGCGACAAATTTGCTCTAACAATTTCCGCTATTTTTTTCACTCTCTTCCCTCCCGAGTTTCCTCCCGTGTACGCCTAGCGTTTTATATTACTCACTCATATTAATATTCAATAATACTATTATCAATGCCGTGATAGTCTTTCCATTTATTCTATTATATTTCTTACTAGTTTATTCTTGTTAATGGCTTCTACTTTACACATAATCTTTCCATATATTCTATTTAATCTTATCTCTTAATTCTTGTTGACGGATTTTACTTAACATTTTTCCCTTTCTCTAATACTTTCCCTCTCGCTCCTGTGACGTTCTTCACATTTTGCTCGTCACTCAGATGAATTTATTCATGACAAAATTTCCCTTTTGATAGAGTTTCTTCCGCAAGTGACTTTATTTCCCCATCCGGCTTTTGTCTTTATCAGTTTTCTCACACTTTCGTACCTTCTTTTATTCCCAGTTATGTCTGTTTTTAGTCAACATTGTTTCTGAGTAATGAGGTTCTCTCAATATTATTTTCATTATAATTTTTGAATATTTCTTCCCCGCATTGTACGATGCCTCATTCTTCTCTCATTTTTATGTCTCATGCCCAGGTGTTACCTTTCCTTGTGTCACATTCCATGAGTATCTTTCATTATGCTTCATTCCATTGTCTCATTCCGATAGTGTTCATATGTCTCATTCTGATGAATTCTCGCTCATTAAGGCTAATTCTCATATGTGATCTAATGATATCTCAAGATAGTATCTTAATACTGTAATATAATTTTAGATATTGATCATGGATTTAAAAAACATCTCAAAGGTCAATCCGCATTAAACTGATATCCACTCCTGTCGAAGTTCCAGTCAGAATGCGAAAGGCCTTGAACTGATGCAATTCACAATTGTGGCTTGTTTTGCATTTTAAATCTCTTGTTAGCGTTTGCTTACACACACATTCATATTAATATATTATATATATATATATATATATATATATATATATATATATATATATATATATATATATATATATATATATATATATTATATATATATATATATATATATAACAACACTGCACTAGCCAAGGAATCGAACCCATGCTGCTTTGGCCTGCCTCATGGTGGGCGAAAACACATGACGCCCTAATCCACTAGACCATACGATCCAGTGCAGTGTTGTTATTGATCAATACCACTCGTTCGTGGTCACAATATAAAATACTGCTCGTTGTACTAGTACACCAAGCAGGGACTAGAATGAAATTAGCCTCGAGTCATCCACACCATCGTGTGTCCTTGGGTAGCGAGTACAACATCCAGCTCCGCTGGATGCGCTACTCTTAAGGATGTTAGGTAAGGCACATATGCAACAGTTAGGTATCTTTATTTCGAAACGTTTCGCCTACACAGTAGGCTTCTTCAGTCGAGTACAGAAAAGTTGATAGAAGCAGAAGAGACTTGAAGACGATGTAATCAGTCCATCACCCTTAAAGTTTTGAGGTGGTCAGTCCCTCAGTCTGGAGAAGAGCATTGTTCCGTAGTCTGAAACAATATGGAGTTGAAGTGACAGGATGGAGCCTTATATAGCGCCAGGAGGTGAGACGTACGTCACTTTGGGAGGTCAGGTCCCTCTCAAATCCAGCCGTTCTCACTAGTAGAGGTTGTCGAAGTTGATTTCAGGTCTGTACCAAGATACCCTTATGTTGCAGTGTCTGACATCGTCTTCAAGTCTCTTCTGCTTCTATCAACTTTTCTGTACTCGACTGAAGAAGCCTACTGTGTAGGCGAAACGTTTCGAAATAAAGATACCTAACTGTTGCATATGTGTCTTACCTAACAACCTGTCGGTATTTTATACCATTTTAATGTTTACTCTTAAGGATCGTATGGTCCAGTGGATTAGGGCGTCAAGTGTTTTCGCCCACCATGAGGCAGGCCAAGGCAACATGGGTTCGAGTCCTTGGCTAGGGCAGTGTTATTGATATATATATATATATATATATATATATATATATATATATATATATATATATATATATATATATATATATATATATATATATATATATATATATATGCGCGCAAACACTCGCAGACAGGCGATCTTAACTATGCAAGACAAGCCACAGGGGGGTGGAAATCTTTAGCTCAAGTACTTCCACACTTCTCAGTGCGTCATCAGGAGCTATGAAGTTTTCTCAGAGTAGCGCAGTGCGGGTTTGTCACCTGCCGTGGTTTCTCTCTACGATATATATCGTAGGCCTGAAAAGTATGAAAAATAAAAATGTTATTAGTGAAGGAGTGGAGACATTAATGGAGGTGGCCAGGTGTTCAGCGTCCCTGTACGACTCTTCAATTTATCGGAGACAATTAAGGAGAATGGCGGTAATTAGGCAGCAATTATCGCCTTCATGCTCTTAGTGCTAATTAAAAACTGCCCGGGTAGCATTAACCCGCGAGTAGCAGATACTTTGTCAAGTTTTATTAAACCAAGCCTAAACTTAGCACTAAACTACGTCACTAAACCACGCCACTAAACCACACCTCCACTTAGCACTAAATGAACCGCCAGGTTTTATTAAGTCACGGCTCCGGTTAGTATTAAACCATGCACACAGATATTTCTAAACCGCTCACCCAAAGATTACTAAACCACACATACGTCGTAACAGAGTACGCCCTAGGTACTATTAAAGCACGTCCACAGCTACCACTAAACCACGTCCACAGCCACCCCTAAACCACGTCCACAGCTACCACTAAACCACGTCCACAGCTACCACTAAACCACGTACACAGCTACCACTAAACCACGTACACAGCTACCACTAAACCACGTCCACAGCAAAGAACAAAAAATGAGAAAAAGGAACCTTCATTATAGGAACGTAGGTACGAAAGATAACGTAGGTAGGGAGGGATGGTTAGTAGGCAGGCAGGGGAGGTTGGTAGGCAGGTTAGAGAGGAAGGTTGGTAAGGGGTTGTTAGGCAGGTTATGGAGGTAGGTTGGTAGCGGGGGTAGTGTGTGTGTGTGTGTGTGTGTGTACTCGCCTAGTTGTGGTTGTGGGGGTCGAATCACAGTTCCAGGCCCCACCTCTTCACCTGGCCGCTATCCGGTCATTCTTCCCGCTCCGTGAGCTTTATCATACCTCTTCTTAAAGCTATGTATGGATCCTGCCTCCACTACATCACTACCCAGGCTATTCCACTTCCTGACAACTCTGTGACTGAAGAAATACTTCGAAACATTCCTGTGGTTTAGCTGAGTCTTCAGCTTCCAACTGTGACCCCTCGTTGCTGTGTCCCATCTTTGGAACATCCTGTCTGTCCACCTTGTCTATACCTCTTAGTATTTTATATGTCGTTATTACATACCCCTTAGCTCCCGGACTAGTCTTGTTGCAAACCTTTGCATTTTCTCTAGCTTCCTTACATGCTTGGCTAGGTGAGGGTTCCAAACTGCCGTTACATATTCCAGTATAGGCCTAATGTACACAGTGTCCAGGGTCCTGAATGACATCCTAATTTAGATGTCGGAATGCTGTTCTTAGGTTTGCCAGGCGCCCGTATGCTGCGGCAATTATTTGGTTGATGTGCGCTTCAGATGTGCTTGGTGTTATACTCACCCCAAGATCCTTTTCCTTGAGTGAGGTTTGTAGGCTTTGGTCCCCTAGACTGTGTGTGTGTGTGTGTGTGTGTGTGTGTGTGTGTGTGTGTGTGTGTGTGTGTGTGCTCACCTAGTTGTACTCACCTAGTTGAGGTTGCAGGGGTCGATTCCAAGCTCCTGGCCCCTCCTCTTCACTGGTCGTTACTAGGTCCCTCTCCCTGAACCGTGAGCTTTATCATACCTCTGCTTAAAGTTATGTATGGATCCTGCCTCCACTACATCGCTTCCCAAAGCATTCCACTTCCTGACTACTCTGTGGCTGAAGAAATACTTCCTAACATCCCTGTGATTCATCTGTGTCTTCAACTTCCAACTGTGTCCCCTTGTTACTGTGTCCCATCTCTGGAACAACCTGTCTTTGTCCACCTTGTCAATTCCTCTCAGTATTTTGCATGTCGTTATCATGTCCCCCCTCTCTCTCCTGTCCTCCAGTGTCGTAAGGTTGATTTCCTTTAACCTCTCCTCGTAGGACATACCTCTTAGCTCTGGGACTAGTCTTGTTGCAAACCTTTGCACTTTCTCTAGTTTCTTTACGTGCTTGGCTAGGTGTGGGTTCCAAACTGGTGCCGCATACTCCAATATGGGCCTAACGTACACGGTGTACAGGGTCCTGAACGATTCCTTATTAAGATGTCGGAATGCTGTTCTGAGGTTTGCTAGGCGCCCATATGCTGCAGCAGTTATTTGGTCGAATGAATTCTTCTCATCAACTTCACGTCATCTGCAAACAGGGACACTTCGGAGTCTATTCCTTCCGTCATGTCGTTCACAAATACCAGAAACAGCACTGGTCCTAGGACTGACCCCTGTGGGACCCCGCTGGTCACAGGTGCCCACTCTGACACCTCGCCACGTACCATGACTCGCTGCTGTCTTCCTGGCAAGTATTCCCTGATCCACTGTAGTGCCTTCCCTGTTATCCCTGCTTGGTCCTCCAGTTTTTGCACTAATCTCTTGTGTGGAACTGCGTCAAACCCCTTCTTGCAGTCCAAGAAAATGCAATCCACGCACCCCTCTCTCTCTTGTCTTACTGCTGTCACCATGTCGTAGAACTCCAGTAGGTTTGTGACACACTATTTCCCGTCCCTGAAACCATGTTGGCTGCTGTTGATGAGATCATTCCTTTCTAGGTGTTCCACCACTCTTCTCCTGATAATCTTCCCCATGACTTTGCTTACTATACATGTCAGTGACACTGGTCTGTAGTTTAGTGCTTCATGTCTGTCTTCTTTTTTAAAGATTGGGACTATATTTGCTGTCTTCCATGCTCTCCTTATTCTCCTGGGTCCTTTGCCTTCTATATTTCTTCCATTCCCTAGCACACTTGGCTTTTGCCTCCCTGCACCTTTGGGTGAACCATGGGCTCATCCTGGCTTTTTCATTATTCCTGTTACCCTTGGGTGCAAACCTCTGCTCAGTCTCCTTGCACATGGTTGTTACATATTCCATCATCTCATATAACTGGCTTCCCTGCCAGTTCTCTGTCCCACTGAACCCCATTCAGGAAGTTCCTCATTCCCGTGTAGTCCCCTTTCTTGTAGTTTGGCTTCATTCGCCCTGGCCTTCCTGCTTCCCCCTCCACTTGTAGCTCTACTGCGCATTCGAAGCTTAAAACCACATGATCGCTGGCCCCAAGGGGTCTTTCATATGTGATGTCCTCAATATCCGCATTACTCAAGGTGAATACTAGGTCCAGTCTTGCTGGTTCATCCTCTCCTCTCTCTCTCTTGCAGTGTCCCTTACGTGTTGGTGCATGAAGTTTTCCAGTACCACCTCCATCATCTTAGCCCTCCATGTATCTTGGCCCCCATGTGGCTCCAAGTTCTTCCAATCGATTTCCTTGTGGTTAACGTCACCCTTAATCAGGAGCTTTGCTCCTGTATGTGTGTGTGTGTGTGTGTGTGTGTGTGTGTGTGTGTGTGTGTGTGTGTGTGTGTGTGTGTGTGTGTGTGTGTGTGTATGTGTGTGTGTTCCCCAGTGATTTACAATCAATAATAACTGTCAACAAATTTCTGGGATCGCTACTGAAGCCATATGTCTCGCCAGAGTATAAGAAGCCACTGGCAATACACACGAGTCAGGTTTGAGCTACTCTCCCGCATCAGATAAGGAAATCAGTGGTCCCAGGAAGGGCGAGACATATGGTCCAGTCTCCTCACCACCGTTGCCTCTGTTCGCCTAACAGCTAAATAAGTACCTGGGTGTTAGTCGATTGCTGGGGGTCCCTTGCTCTGGGCTGGTCAGGTGTCACAACTTCCCGGACAACTCTCCATTTGCACTGAGGTAATGAGGCTGTTTACACAGCAAATTCAGAGGCAAGTCCAAAATGAAGATACAGTCGCCATACTGCCTTTTACCCGTGGCCCAGGAGAACAAACTTGTCATGAACACTGCCCTGAAGAACAAATGAGACATGTACGCTCTGCCCTGAACTAAAAGCCATAAACCGGTCTGCCTTGAACAACAGACAAGCTATTAACGCTGTCCTGAAGAACAAAAGCCATTAACAGTGTCCTGAAGAACAAAAGCCATTACCAGTGTCCTGAAGAACAAAAGCCATTAACAGTGTCCTGAAGAACAAAAGCCATTAACAGTGTCCTGAAGAACAAAAGCCATTACCAGTGTCCTGAAGAACAAAAGCCATTAACAGTGTCCTGAAGAACAAAAGCCATTACCAGTGTCCTGAAGAACAAAAGCCATTAACAGTGTCCTGAAGAACAAAAGCCATTAACAGTGTCCTGAAGAACAAAAGCCATTAACAGTGTCCTGAAGAACAAGTCAAACACTGTTCTGAAGAACAAGCCATTCAAGTAGCAACAAGGAACAACCCATGTTATCTTATAATCACGGGTAAGCGGTAAACTCGTTGGGGTTTGTGAGGGAAAAATAGTTGAATTTGAGAAAGACTTGGCAAGTGTGTGTGCTGCAAAGTTCCTCTATTCTAACGAGGTAATCAGTTCCACAGCGTCTGTGGTGAAACTGGAGGCAGTAGATGTAGTCAATGATGATGATGATGATGATGATGATGATGATGATGATGATGATGATGATGATGATGATGATGATGATGATGATGATGATGATGATGATGATGATGATGATGATGATGATGATGATGATGATGATGATGATGATGACGATGATGACGATGACGACGACGACGACGACGAATGATGATGGACGATGATTGATGATGATGTAACCAGTCCCACAGCCTTTAAGCAAGTACTCACTACCTTAACCATGACTGACGAAAAGATAGACAGTCACTCAGCATCCCGTGCCCTTGAGGGAGAGAATTAGCGTCTCGCAGGTAAACAGGTAAATCACGGTGCTTCCGCACGCTGTTCTAGAGCGGTAGTGATTCTGCTTATTGACTTGTACGCCTTGTATCTCCCCAGGTAGGTGGACAGGTAAGGCCCGGCTATAAATCTCTTGCCTACCTTCCCTCCTCCCCTCCGACATTCCTCAAGCATAACACAGCCTCCACGAGGAAGCATTTGGAGTGTAGAATTTCAATTTGGTCTGGCGCTGTGTCCCGTTGACGCATGATGGCTTTATGGCGGCCATTACGGCAGGTAGGTCTGACGAGGTGGCTTTCTTTATACTCTTTTTTTTTTTATTTTTAGGGTAGGGACAGCTTTTCCCCCCGAGGTAATCTTCCTAGTCTTCTTCCTTACTCTTTCCCCAGGTATTTACTCCCGGTTGCTTTA
This sequence comes from Cherax quadricarinatus, assembly GCF_038502225.1. NCBI lineage: Eukaryota > Metazoa > Arthropoda > Malacostraca > Decapoda > Parastacidae > Cherax > Cherax quadricarinatus. Next base: position 17,899,725 of record NC_091352.1, on the reverse strand, counting down.
TTTACCGGTCACTATTTGGTTAAGTCCTTTTCCTCTTTATTACCGTCGCAGTTTTGTTTTGTCGTGTACACGTCTTGGTTCTGTGTACGACTTTTTGTCGTGTACACGTCTTGGTTCTGTGTACGTCTTTTTGTCGTGTACACGTCTTTTTGTTATGTGCAGGTCCTTAAAAAGATAAATTCAGAATAATGTCATTCTTAACTGAGAACGTTTCGCCCACAGAACAGGCTTCAAGTCACAACTCCGACGTCCACTGTGTGGGCGAAATGTTCTCAGTAAAGAACGGCTATATAGTGCATTTCTCTCTCTTTCCATCGTGTTAGAATTTTATACCATTTCTCTCCACGTCTATGTTTTGACGCGTACGTCAGTTACACGTCAGATACCTGATGTGAATCTGACGTGTACCTGCCGCGGGCCTGACATCCGGTCACACCTGGGGACGCTAATTACCTCACCTATGGATCGTAATTGGGAACATGTGGTACTGCTCACTGAAAAGGTTCTTACAACAGAAAAGAATTTTTTTGTACTATTTCTAGTAACCATTGCTTTTTAAAGCTTCAGAAAGGGGAAATAATCAGAACGAGGGGAAAATTCTCAAGGGAAAATATTCCTCAGCACGGAAAAATAATCCCAGTATTCGGAAAATTCAGCAAGGGAAAAATTCCCAGCAGGGGATGAAATTATCAACAGGAAAAAATTAAGAATTTTTTAAAGGATACACAGTTCTTATCGGAAAAACAGGGGAAAATCTCAATGGGAAAAAAATTCCCAGGGAAAAAAAAAACTCAGAAAAAAATCGGAAAAAATCCCAACCTGGAATAAGCAATAATAATATAAAAAAAATTAATCATTTTCACAAGTACATGTACAAGGTATACAAGTCCAGCTGACATCAATGACATACAATTATATAGAAACTCGTTGGTTATGCAGAGCTTTCGGGCAAATTAGGTCAGTTTTGTCCCAGGATGCGACCCACACCAATCGACTAACACCCAGGTATCTATTTTACTGCTAGATGAACGTGGACAGCAGGCGTCTTAAGGAAACACGGCTTTACGTTTCCAGCCGTACCGGCGATCGAACCACGGACCTCAGTGTGTGAGCTGTGTGTGCTAGCAATCAAGCATGGAAAAAATAGTCTCTGAAAAGAAAAACAAGACAAATTTTCTAACATGGAATAATAATAATAATAATAATAATAATAATAATAATAATAATAATTCCCACCCAAGTGGCTGGTTAACATACTACCTGGACACTGTTGTAGATGAATGGTTCAGAGAACCGACATGTTGATAAATTGTGTGATGAATGGTTTTGAAAACCGACAAGTTGAAGAATTGAGACACTTATGCAACACATGGGAATCTTTAGTGAAGAAACGTTTCGCCACACAGTGGCTTCATCAGTCCAATACAAAGTAGAAATGGGTAAGGAGAGTAGAAGTATGAGGCAATCAGTCCCTCAACCTGGATTCGATGTGTTCAGTCCATCACTCTTGTAGTAAGTGCAGCATAGGGCCAGAGAGGTGGCTTATATACTGCGGTGAGATGAGTTGAAGCAGGAGAAGGCGGGATCACAGTGGGACCTGCCACTAGTGTAAGTAGGTCGTCGTCCAAAGGTTGGGCAAGCGTTGAAGTCTTTGTACCAAGATTCCATGATGTTGCAGTGTCTGACAGATGTGATGAATGGTTTTGAAAACCGACAAGTTGAAGAATTGAGACACTTATGCAACACATGGGAATCTTTATTGAACAAACGTTTCGCCACACAGTGGCTTCATCAGTCCAATACAAAGTAGAAATGGGTAAGGAGAGTAGAAGTATGAGGTAATCAGTCCCTCAACCTGGATTCGATGTGTTCTGAACACATCGAATCCAGGTTGAGGGACTGATTACCTCATTCTCCTCCTGTTCAGACTCTCCTTTGTATGGACTGATGAAGCCACTGTGTGGCGAAACGTTTCTTCAATAAAGATACCCAAGAGTTGCACATGTGTCTAATTTATCTACCTGGACACTGCTATAATTTATCTACCTGGACACTGCTATAATTTATCTACCTGGACACTGCTATAATTTATCTACCTGGACACTGCTATAATTTATCTACCTGGACACTGCTATAATTTATCTACCTGGACACTGCTATAATTTATCTACCTGGACACTGCTATAATTTATCTACCTGGACACTGCTATAATTTATCTACCTGGACACTGCTATAATTTATCTACCTGGACACTGCTATAATTTATCTACCTGGACACTGCTATAATTTATCTACCTGGACACTGCTATAATTTTCTTGATGGCATCTTATATTTTAGAATAATTTCTTGCTTCTCTCTTATGCTTACTTACTGTTATTTGTTGTTTTATTGTGCATGTTCCTCTTTCGTTGTTAGTAATGACAAATAGAACAATCAAACTCTCAGTGTATGCACACAATGAGAACTTGTATAATAACCGTAACATTGTATATTGTTGACTTGTTAACTTCTAAACGTTTCTATCTCCTTAATAACAGTCAGTATCTACCTGGAAACTGCTATAATTTATCTACCTGGACACTGCTATAATTTATCTACCTGGACACTGCTATAATTTATCTACCTGGACACTGCTATAATTTATCTACCTGGACACTGCTATAATTTATCTACCTGGACACTGCAATAATTCTCTTGATGGCATCTTATATTTTAGAATAATTTCTTGCTTCTCTCTTATGCTTACTTACTGTTATTTGTTGTTTTATTGTGCATGTTCCTCTTTCGTTGTTAGTAATGACAAATAGAACAAAGAAACTCTCAGTGTATGCACACAATGAGAACTTGTATAATAACCGTAACATTGTATATTGTTGATTTGTTAACTTCAAAACGTTTCGATTCCGTCTATCTCCTTAATAACAGTCAGTATTTTACTATCGCTAAGACAGTCAATTGGGTGACTGTTTATGAACCTTAAACAGTGACTGTGTACTCCCTAGCTCGTTTAATGTCCCTTTTATCTAATTTATTGGCGTTGCGGTAATTTGTAATTATTTTCTTATCAATAGACGACATTCTAACTTAAGTAACACATTGAGAAATTTGCTGAAAGGGAAGTTATTGGGAAAAAAATCTGTGTTAATAAACAGTGGTAATTCATACGGTTTCTCAAGATGAGGAGTTGATGGACTACACAAGGGTCATTAAGGCAGCAAATCACATGTAAACCACCAGTCAAGTAGACTTTAATCTTTTATAAATAAACTGAAGTAAACTAAAGTGTTTACAGATTAATTAGCAGAGACTTTCTGAACGTATTTGCTTGGAGTTCCTCCTTTTTTCTGCAACACTGCAAGCTTCTGATATGTTGATTGCAACACGAAAGACCTAGAGCTGTTATTTTACTCAACGTTACCACACGCTTCCAATCTGCATTTACTGTACTTTATTTTAACTTTGAGAAGGTTTATTTCATGATACGTCTGACAACCAGGTGACGGAGGAAAAAATAGGAAATGTGGAATGATTGACGTTTATCATTCTTGCTGTGAGAATTACTGTCGTTTATCATTCGACATGTTGACGTTCACAGATTTTGTTCCCAGAATGGTCTGCCTCAGAGGTATATACACTGCTGTAATCAGTACACATCCACCCACCCGCCCAAAATATATACAAAGTTTACATTAAAACACTACCATACACAGTGTTTGGCATACATTAATACTAGCGTTTGGATACCATGTACAGTGTCTTAGTTACCTTTGCTGGCCACAGCCTCTTAGGGAAGAGGACCTGGAGAAGAGGAGCTAGGAAAGGGGGACCTAGGAAAGGGGGACCTAGGAAAGGGGGACCTAGGAAAGGGGGACCTAGGAAAGGGGGACCTAGGAAAGGAGGACCTAGGAAAGGAGGACCTAGGAAAGGAGGACCTAGGAAAGGAGGACCTAGGAAAGAGGACCTAGGAAAGAGGACTTAGGGGACCACAACAGAAGGCACATTGCTCTGATGGAGGTATACCGTATTTCGCGGCCAATTAGACGCATTTTTCCATAAAATGTCTCTAAAAAAACATCCTGCGTCCTATAAGCTGAAGGTCAGTGACGGGAGGTATAAGTCTAGGATGGGCTGTAGCTCTCCCAGTTACGTCCAATGCCGAGCCATTGAAACTATAACAAGACTTACAAGCCGCGAAATACGGCATTCATAAAAATTCCGTTGCTCCTGTGTATGGGATAGGCTATCCTGAGAGAGGGTAATTCCCAGATGGTAACTGCCGCTCTCCTGGAAGGAAACCCTTAAAACTGTCGTAGTTGATGAACCTTTAATGGAGTACTTTATATTTTCATTACACTAGTACTGTCAACTCAGCCTTGCAGATTTCAACACAGACTTACCCTGTGTTGACAGAATACGACAGGGAAACAAAACTAGCTTTTTCACATAGAATTGCTTAACAGCACATTGCCGATGTATCAAAAAGGGTCTTCTTGGGTTATCAGTCCTCCGAGGTTATTTGAAGACAGTTATTTCCTATCCTCAATTTTCATTCTCATTCATGTATTCAAAGCTCAGACGACTCCACCTCTACCCCCCCCCCAATCCCCTTTCAACTGCTCCAAGTGCTTCCTCTACTCATCCCTATTACTTTCTCCGGCTTGAATAGCTCTAACAAGCGGTAATAACCCCTCCTGCCCCCCCATACCTTGCTGGTACCTTAGCTAATTGTCTATACAGCGTTACTAATTTTTAGTCTGAGCCGAGCGCCAGCAGTCGCAAGTATGTGTCATTTGAGTGGTGTTTGTATTGTAATACGAGGGAAAAGACATGGGTAACAGTTGGGTATCTATATTGTTGAAACGCTTCTCCTACACAGCAGGCTTCCTCAGTCAAATACAGAGGCAGCATGTGGAGTGGAATGAATATGTAATCAGACCATCAACCTTGGAGAGAGTATTTGAGGTGGTCAGTCCCTCGGCCTCCATGGACCATGGAGCTCTAATTTTGCTCCTCAAATATTATTTCCTCAATATTGGATTGATCATCATTTCACTTCTACATCTACTGCCTCTGTATCTGACGGAGAAAGCCTGCTGTGTAGGCGAAACGTTTCGACAATAAAGATACCCAAGTGTTGTACATGTGTCTTAATCATCAACTTGTCGGTGCTTTATACCATCAACACAATACGAGGGGGAAAGCGGCCTAGTGTTGTTTACGTCGTGAACGACGTAATTAACTACGAACTCTTAACTAAGTCGTGAAAGATATAGTTAATACCCATGGTGTTGTTTAGAGGTAATTACAGGTGTGGCGTCAGCGTGGCGCTGCTGATCAGCCCATCACGGTTTAGCTAAGAAAAAAAGCCTATCTCGTGTAAATATATATGTGTAAATATATATATATATATATATATATATATATATATATATATATATATATATATATATATATATATATACGGCGATTTCAAAAGTTGTTGTCAGCACTAAGTTGAAAAAGCTCTGGAAAAGCTTGCGAAAACTTGCTAGAGCCTAAAAAAAAAAATTAAAATATTTAAATTTCTTGTTGTGCATCAGAGAAACCAAGACAGGAGGACCAGAGGCAGCCTCGAGGTCCTAGTGGTGGTAATGGTAGTAGTGGTTGTGGTTGTAATAGTAATGGTGGAAGCAGTAGTGGTGTTGGCTATAGTAGTGTTGGCAATAGCAGTAGTGGCAGTAGTGGAAGCGGTAGTGATGATAGCAATAGTGGTAGTGGTGGTAGTGGTTGTAGTGATAGTAGTAGTAGTAGTACTGGTGGTGGGTGGTAGTAGTTTTGCGAAGCAATTTGACTGGTACTCGGGGGGACAAGAGGGGGTTGATCCAAGGAAATTTTAAGGAGTCAAACTCATGCTAGTAACTTGAAGCCGTCAGTACTGATCAAAGTCAAAGTTACTCTCGCACTTTGCACTGACAAACTGGGACAGGACGGGGTTGATCTAAGTTACTCTCGCACTTTGCACTGACAAACTGGGACAGGACGGGGTTGATCTAAGTTACTCTCGCACTTTGCACTGACACTTACAACAGTGAATTAAGTAAAACCACCAGTAAATATTTTAAAATCGTAATGAATACATTTTTCAATACAAATATGTACTCCTATGTTACCTAGCATGAAGGTAATAGGTGCTCCCCACAAATATTTTAAAATCGTAATGAATACATATTTCAATACAAATATGTACTCCTATGTTACCTAGCATGAAGGTAATAGGTGCTCCCCACACCTATGTAATAGGTGCTCCCCACACCTATGTAACAGGTGCTCCCCACACCTATGTAACAGGTGCTCCCCACACCTATGTAACAGGTGCTCCCCACACCTATGTAACAGGTGCTCCCCACACCTATGTAACAGGTGCTCCCCACACCTATGTAACAGGTGCTCCCCACACCTATGTAACAGGTGCTCCCCACACCTATGTAACAGGTGCTCCCCACACCTATGTAACAGGTGCTCCCCACACCTATGTAACAGGTGCTCCCCACACCTATGTAACAGGTGCTCCCCACACCTATGTAACAGGTGCTCCCCACACCTATGTAACAGGTGCTCCCCACACCTATGTAACAGGTGCTCCCCACACCTATGTAACAGGTGCTCCCCACACCTATGTAACAGGTGCTCCCCACACCTATGTAACAGGTGCTCCCCACACCTATGTAACAGGTGCTTCCCACACCTATGTAACAGGTGCTCCCCACACCTATGTAACAGGTGCTCCCCACACCTATGTAACAGGTGCTCCCCACACCTATGTAACAGGTGCTCCCCACACCTATGTAACAGGTGCTCCCCACACCTATGTAACAGGTGCTCCCCACACCTATGTAACAGGTGCTCCCCACACCTATGTAACAGGTGCTCCCCACACCTATGTAACAGGTGCTCCCCACACCTATGTAACAGGTGCTCCCCACACCTATGTAACAGGTGCTCCCCACACCTATGTAACAGGTGCCCCCCACACCTATGTAACAGGTGCTCCCCACACCTATGTAACAGGTGCTCCCCACACCTATGTAACAGGTGCTCCCCACACCTATAACAGGTGCTCCCCACACCTATGTAACAGGTGCTCCCCACACCTATGTAACAGGTGCTCCCCACACCTATAACAGGTGCTCCCCACACCTATAACAGGTGCTCCCCACACCTATGTAACAGGTGCTCCCCACACCTATGTAACAGGTGCCCCCCACATCTATGTAACAGGTGCTCCCCACACCTATAACAGGTGCTCCCACCTATAACAGGTGCCCCCCACACCTATGTAACAGGTGCTCCCCACACCTATAACAGGTGCTCCCACCTATAACAGGTGCTCCCCACACCTATGTAACAGGTGCTCCCCACACCTATAACAGGTGCTCCCCACACCTATAACAGGTGCTCCCCACACCTATAACAGGTGCTCCCCACACCTATGTAACAGGTGCTCCCCACACCTATAACAGGTGCTCCCCACACCTATGTAACAGGTGCTCCCCACACCTATGTAACAGGTGCTCCCCACACCTATGTAACAGGTGCTCCCCACACCTAAGGTAATTAATAGGTTCTCCTTATACCTATGCAAGGTGAACGTTTTGGAAAAATATCACAAAAACATTTTACAGGAAACGTTTCGCTCCTTTGACCTTCGTCACTCCAAGTGTACACCGGTAGACAACGTAGATAAAATAACAAAAGGTTAATCCCTTTTTTTTATCGACAAAATAAAAACGTTGAAAAAAAAAAAAAACTCAGACAATAGATACAAGAGTAAATTTATTTTATTAACTACATTTTTGCGTAAAAATGCGAAAAAAATAATGAATAAAATTGAAAAATAATTTCATGTAAACTTGTTATAAAATCGTTGTTATAAGATGTAGAGGCAGGAACAATGACCCGACCCCCTGGACACACAAGTAGGCGAGCACAACTTGACAGGTGGATGTCAAAACTGGCAGCTGTCAAGACAGCTGGGAAGCAAGACAATGGAGATTTGACTGGTAAGTGTTTGTACTGTTTATTGTCTGATATTGTTTATTACACTGACCGAACGAGGACGTGGAGAGGATGGTAAATATCCTACGTTAGTGGATGATAAATATCCTACGTTAGTGGATGATAAATATTCTGCGTTAGTGGATGATAAATATCCTACGTTAGTGGATGATAAATATCCTACGTTAGTGGATGATAAATATTCTGCGTTAGTGGATGATAAATATCCTACGTTAGTGGATGATAAATATCCTACGTTAGTGGATGATAAATATTCTGCGTTAGTGGATGATAAATATCCTACGTTAGTGGATGATAAATATCCTACGTTAGTGGATGATAAATATCCTACGTTAGTGGATGATAAATATCCTACGTTAGTGGATGATAAATATCCTACGTTAGTGGATGATAAATATTCTGCGTTAGTGGATGATAAATATCCTACGTTAGTGGATGATAAATATCCTACGTTAGTGGATGATAAATATCCTACGTTAGTGGATGATAAATATTCTGCGTTAGTGGATGATAAATATCCTACGTTAGTGGATGATAAATATCCTACGTTAGTGGATGATATCCTACGTTAGTGGATGATAAATATCCTACGTTAGTGGATGATAAATATTCTGCGTTAGTGGATGATAAATATCCTACGTTAGTGGATGATAAATATCCTACGTTAGTGGATGATAAATATTCTGCGTTAGTGGATGATAAATATCCTACGTTAGTGGATGATAAATATTCTACGTTAGTGGATGATAAATATCCTACGTTAGTGGATGATAAATATCCTACGTTAGTGGATGATAAATATCCTACGTTAGTGGATGATAAATATTCTGCGTTAGTGGATGATAAATATCCTACGTTAGTGGATGATAAATATTCTGCGTTAGTGGATGATAAATATCCTACGTTAGTGGATGATAAATATTCTGCGTTAGTGGATGATAAATATCCTACGTTAGTGGATGATAAATATCCTACGTTAGTGAATGATAAATATCCTACGTTAGTGGATGATAAATATCCTACGTTAGTGGATGATAAATATCCTACGTTAGTGGATGATAAATATTCTGCGTTAGTGGATGATAAATATCCTACGTTAGTGGATGATAAATATCATACGTTAGTGGATGATAAATATCCTACGTTAGTGGATGATAAATATCCTACGTTAGTGGATGATAAATATTCTGCGTTACCAGAATGGATAAATATCCTACGTTTCCAGAATGGATAAATATCCTACGTTTCCAGAATGGATAAATATCCTACGTTACCAGAACGGATAAATATCCTACGTTACCAGAACGGATAAATATCCTACGTTACCAGAACGGATAAATATCCTACGTTACCAGAATGGATAAATATCCTACGTTCCAGAATGGATAAATATCCTACGTTTCCAGAATGGATAAATATCCTACGTTTCCAGAATGGATAAATATCCTACGTTTCCAGAATGGATAAATATCCTACGTTACCAGAACGGATAAATATCCTACGTTACCACGACGGATAAATATCCTACGTTACCAGAACGGATAAATATCCTACGTTACCAGAATGGATAAATATCCTACGTTACCAGAATGGATAAATATCCAACGTTACTAGAATGGATAAATATCCTACGTTACCAGAATGGATAAATATCCTACGTTACCAGAATGGATAAATATCCTACATTCGAGTGGATAAATATCCTACGTTACCAGAGTGGATAATAAACATCCTACGTTACCAGAATCTTATTCACCCCCTCCCCCCTCCCTTCACAACCTAGTGTAAACAAAAATACAAAATTAACACGGCAGGTTGAACGTTCCAAATTTTTTCGCATTTTTCAACCCATTTTTTCTCGATAATAATGAACCTTAATGATCTTTTTATATATATTTCACGTAATTAGGCGATTTTTTTTTTTTACATTTAATTTTTTACACAAGGTTATGCTTTATAAGCATTCATTAGTAATAAATTTCCTGGTTGTAAGTACGTAATGTTTGTACGTCAGTCTGTGTTGTTGAGTATCTCAAGCCAGCCAGTGGATGGGTAGGAGAGTCACCGTCCCCACCACCAGGGTTCAGACCCGAGCTTCCTGGTTGTTGTCTTGGCCAGTCTGAGTGTATGTGACTCTGGGTTGAGAAGACAGTGTGCCAGCAGACACAATGTGTGTCCCAGCAGACGCTACACTCGGATACATGTCTCATAACCTCCACACAAAACCGGTTGACCCCTCACCGACTCGTCTCAATTTGCAAAGACAATCACAGTGAGGTAAAGTGGAACTTAGATGTAGCGGATACCTACATTAACCACAACGTTTCGCCCACGTATTTTACCAGGCCACTGTCTGATGAAGTCCCGTGGGTCGGGGGAGGCAGGGGAAGGCGTTGTCGTTGAATAGCAAGTACATCTTAGTGCCATCAAGGTAACCTTTCCAGATCCAACAACAATCACTGCTGGACTCGTTAACCTGTTACAGTTCCTTGGCAATCCAAACACCGTTGTGGCAGCTGCAGGACTATAAAAACACACCCACACACACTAAGGGTCATGTCCGTGTCTTCTTATATTGGGAATAACGGCGCTGATAACAGCAGGAGGATGTAACAATCTAGCCTCGAGGTGGCCGTGAGTGCCCGCAGTCTACCTCCTCCTCTTTATTGTATTTTTTAAAGAAAGAAAGATGCGTCTTTGTTACTTTTTATATCTCCTTAACTGCGCATTTTTCTTAGTTTTACTTTTATTACGCTCGTTATTTTATTCGTGACTACTCGAGACATTTTCTAGTACATATATTTTTGTTTATAGTCCGTAATATCACCATAAATTTCAGGTGATTGCCAAGCATTTGTGTTCCGTTACCTAGGGATGTCACGGTTCAGAAAGTTGTTTGAATATCACCTCTGCGCACTTCTGGCAAGACAGCTATTTAATGAATGACGGTGAATGTGTTTCCTCTGGGTCGCCTACATGGTGGAATCTGCCGATGTCGTGCATTTTTATTTCTCCACAAATAATTCACGCTTAGGAGAGGAAACGTTCGGGGACGTTTCGAGCCATCGCTTGTCTCGTACACGAGGGTTATTTGAGCTGTTTCAGTCATGGTATCACAGCTTCAAATTATCTCCGTTCTCTCTACCTGTTTCTCTTTGCCTAAAGCGTATTATCTTCATTACACTCCTGTTGACTGATCATCTTAAACGTTAAGATAAAGATTTGTTCGGATTTTTAACCTGGAAGGTTAGCCATCCAGGATAACTCGAGTACTGCACGCAGGCGTTGTTCAATTTATCGTTCTTACATGCGTTAATGTGTTCATTGTGACGTGTTTCTAGGTTCCTTGCTGTTTCACCTACATATTTTCCGTTGCAGCCTCCACAAGGCATAAACTCCTGCACTGACTGGTTCATGGTAGTTCGATTTTGTCCTGGTTAGATCCCTTATGGAAGTGTTGGATGCGATGGCGACTCTGGTGTTAGTTTGTGCTAGTACCTAGGAAATCTTCAGTGCAACCTGGCTGTTAGGAAGGATTATAACTTTGTTAGGAGTGGTGTTGGTGTGTGGAGAATTGATGACGCGAAGAGCACTTTTTTTGAAGTCTTTGATGAAACAGGAAGGAAAATGTCGATGTAGAAGGAAAATGTAGATTACTGATCTACATTGTGTGCAAACTGATTGTTCTTCCATATTGTATTATTACTACAACTAATATTACTACTACTACTACCACTAGTATTACACCTCACTCTGGGCCTATATATAACCTCTGTGTCCATGTATTGTTTGTAGCCGCTTGATAAAGCTCCTGGAGAGCGAAACGTTGCCACAATAAAATGTCACATGAGTTGCACTTGTGTCCTTTTACCTAACACATACCCAAATGTTGCACACGTGTCTAATTCTTCATCCTGTATACCAAACATTTTATGGTATACAGGATGAAGGATGGTATACCATACATTGTACAGAATACGATACATGCACAGCCACACTAGCTACTGGACTGAGGAGTGTGGATCCTGATCCTTCGTGTGAGCAACAAGGAGTTTAGAGCAGCCAGCTACAATGAACCATCACCAGCTATTATCTGAATCAGTGGTTATTAAGCTATTTTGTCTCGCACCACCTGTCGCACCTGGTCATCTACCCCCTCCCCCACCTACCATCTTTCCTTCACATAATAAATACATAAAATTCCAAATGTAAAATCAAGAATAAAAAGTCCTCTTTATTTAACCTGTAAACGGTCCAAGCAGATCTACGTTCACGTGCGTAGTGCTACAAAAGTAGATCTACATTTTTTTTTACACATTTTCAGATATAACAAAAAAAAAAAAAAGTAGATCAAAGTTTTTTTACACATTTTCAAATATAACAAAAAAAAAAGTAGATCAAAGTTTTTTTACACATTTTCAAAGGTGTAAAAGAAGATCTTTTTTTTACATATTTTCAAATGTTGAAAAAACGTATATATACGTTTGGACTGTTTACGGGTTAAATAGGAAAATAATGTTCGCAGTTTAAAAGTTTGTTTACGATGCAGATCTAAAATATCCAATATATTCTTTATTTTTCTTCTGGGTTCTTTCCTCCTCCTTGGAAATTACTCACGTCCCCTTTAGGGAGGTGAGCTTCCCCCACTTTAACCCCCTCCCAGGGTAAGAACCGCTGTTTTAAATACTCGCTAGCAGGCTGATACTGCCTTGGCCTCCTCCTCCTCCAGGAGTTTCCTGCTTGTTGTTTTAATAATTCAACAAATCACTCCCTCTCATGTCAGTCCACCTGAGTTGTAGAGAGAATTATCTAGCCTTTGTACCGCCTGTGTACCCCTGTCCCTTCCTCTGTACCGCCCGTGTACCCTTGTCCGTTCCTCTGTACCGCCCGTGTACCCCTGTCCCTTTCTCTGTACTGCCCGTGTACCACTGTCCCTTCGTCTGCACCCCTGACCCTTCCCTGTACAGCCCATGTACCCTTTTCCCTTCCTCTGTAACCCTGTCCCTTTCCCTGCACCATACACGTGTATACCTGTCCCTGCCACTGTACCACAACACGTATACCTGTCCCTTCTGTACCATACACGTGTACCTCTATCCCTTCCCCCTGTACCGCACGGGTATCCCCCGTCCCATCCCCTATACCCCACAGGTGTACCCCCTTGGTCCTACCCCTACAATCCCCTGAGGCGGCTCACATTCGCCAGGTTACCTTACTGACTGCCGCTACAATAACTCTGCCCTGTTATCAACACTCCGCCACAACTACACTATTTACACATTCAACTACAATAACGTAACGTGGGGAGTCTTCACTTGCAATGTTTTTTTTGTGGTAAGGTTATCAATGTAAGTTATAGGCAGAAAATGCTTGTGTTATTACAGGCGACACGCAATGCTGTGAAATATAGATAGGATTTTGTTCGCTGCTTCTGCCACCAGGGGCACGAGAAGCGTAAGTGGGCGGTGGTAGTGTCAAGATTATTTATGATGCACTTCGCTCGGGATTTTGCTTAACGAATCCTGGGCGAAACGTGGTCTACTCTTGCTCTTGAAGAATGAGACACTTGGGCATCATTTGGGAATCTTTTCTGGGGAAATGTCTGGGCAGACAGTGACTTCTTGAGTCCAATGCAGAGAAGAACGGAGAAAGATGAGAGATGAAGAGCGTGAGGTAATCAGTCCCTCGGCCTGGAGTCGATGTGTTCGGTCCATCAGTCTTGAGAAAAGTCTTACCCTTGGTGGTTAAAAATTTAATTGGAATGTGAAACAGAAGTTTCAGGAAATTCGTGAAAAAAAAGTTTCTTGAAGACGGATCAAACAGAAATTGGGGAAAGTTGAAGTCCGCTTAAATCAAGCTTAGATCACCGAAAAGTAAGAAAAGTCCGCTTAAATCAAGTTTAGATCACCGAAAAGTAAGAAATGTGTTCATTTTAAAATAAAAAATCTTTACACACATTACATGGCTTTATAAACGCTTGTTGGGTTCAGTAAGCTTTGTCAGGAAAACAGGAAAAGCGTTTCCTGACGCAGGTCTTAGTCATAGGATAATCCGCCACTGGAGTTTTCAGTCATCTGCCAGAGGCCTTCCACTGGCTTTCCAGTTAACATTTTTTTTTTGGCTTATAGTTCCAGTCACTGGTCGAGCTGTAATGAATTCCCTCCCGTGCAATCACTACCTCCGTAAACAGTCCTCGACTCGTAATGACTTGGAAATTACGTTACAGTTAGCGCAGGTTGTTGGTACCTGCCCCCAGACAACCGCTTCCATCATGATATTACGAGATCGTAAAAGTGGGAACGTGTGCAGGACTGGAGGGTTACAACACGCTATATCCTCGGCACCACCGGTACCACACACTCACATACTGCCCAATACGGGGCCCACGCATTGATAACCCATAAACAAATAACCCACTACTTGTGTAAGATATATATGTACACACACATCCATTATCCGAACAATAGTCCAAAATACATCATTCTTTTCTAAGAGGGGAAGCAGCAAGAGGCGTCACCAACAGGAACTTCCCTTGGGAATAATTCAGGTGAGTGCTTCCCTCACACGAAGGTGGCACCATGCCAGGGCAATGCCAAGGTCAAGGGTGGCACTACCCACTGCCAGTGTCAATGTTACTCAATGCCACGATGGCGCACTAACATTCATCAAGAGGTATGGCACGTGGAACAACTGGTTACTGCTGATATTAATATTAATATATTAGTGGTCATGTCTTGTACACAGTTTGATACACAGTTACTGTTGTATACACAGCAGTTATTGTATACACATTAGTTGTTAATGTTGTATATACATTAGGTGATAGTGTTGTGTATTAACTCTTCTTCCTGTATCAAACATTATACATCATTTAGGTTACATGTAACTGTCACCTACAAGAAAAAATGATAACACTCGGATACGCAAAAATCACTAAAAGGCGATAGAAACTTCCAATGTGCTAATAGTAAGTATTTCTGCAATAAAAAATATTCATTGTTGCAGAAGCGTATCAGCGGCGGCTGATACGCTTCTGACGTCTGATGCCTCAAGACGTCTCAAGAGTGCGCGAAACATCTAGAACTAAAGATTTGTGGCGTGTTCTGCATTAACATCGCCTGTTTCCCCTTAATGAATCTTCTCCCTTAATGAATTTCTGCCATTATTTCAAAGAATATTTGCCATTTCAATAAATTATTTCCCTTATATCATATTCTCCGGGTATCAAGGCTGGCAAGACGCTACGGTAAGGTATTCATCACCTCCCCTCCCCGTTTCCGTACCTGTCAGAAGTACCGTACCGGAATTTCGTACTGTACATTTAACATTCAACCGCACCGTACCCGTACGGCTCTGCTAGCCTTGTTAGGGGGCAGAGGTCATGCTTGAGTGACCCGGAGTGTGACCCAAAGAGTGCCCCTAATATCTATCCTCGTTTCCTTTCCTACACAGTCCCATGTGGTAAATGATGATTATTATTACTAGTTATTATTTCAGTTAATGGTGGGTGATTGTTATAGTGTAATTATGGTCATCTTCATTGGTCAGGATAATGTCATGAGTCAGTCTGTGATGTCACAGATGATTCAGTGTATGACGTCATAGATGAGTCAGCATGTGACTTCACGAGTCACTACGATACAATTGATACAATTTATGTCCTTTAGCAATGAGTAACAAGATCACTGGTGAACTGTGGGTGGTGTGGAGTGTGTGTAGTGGGAGTGGGGAGTGTGTGTAGTGGGAGTGGGGAGTGTGTGTAGTGGGAGTGGGGAGTGTGTGTAGTGGGAGCATGTGGGTACTATTGGTGTGTGGGTAGTATTGGTGTGCCTGAGTTTGGGTGAAGGTCAAAGTCGGTGGTGTCGCAGTGTGGGGGTGATTGTCGGCGGTGTGGAAGTGTGGACGGTGTGGTAAGACGTGTGAGCTGTGGGTAAGAATACAGAAACAAATAAATGACGTCTTTGTGGGTATCAGTACAGTTACAAATTTAAAAAACTCGAACACTCTACATTTCCTTCCCCATCTCACTTCCCCAACATCAGCTCCCCCTTCCTTCCCCATGTCACCCCCTCCTTACCCAATTCCCCTTCTCCCTTCCCTCTCCTCACTCTCTTTCTCCCCAGCGTGTAGAAGACACAAGACAGTCGGCGTCTGTCTCGTAAATCCTCGTCTCATGTAATATCGTTGTGTCAGGTAATCAATGATAGGAATTATTTAACCAGCTGGCTGGCAATGAGCGTCGCTCCACGTCAATCTTGGTAATGGATGACTGTCTTGTGACTCAACAGTCTGTCTTCTGGATTTTATTCAGCAACTTTAAATCAGGTAGAATGACGTGTAATGTGCAGCAAATCTGTCTCTTATAATATATATATATATATATATATATATATATATATATATATATATATATATATATATATATATATATATATATATATAATATATATATATATATATATATATATATATATATATATATATATAATATATATATAATATATATATATATATATATATATATATATATATATATAATATATATATATATATATATATACACACATAGTATTGTAACTACAAGCATTTGGTATTTAATCAATAACAATACTGTGACTAGCCGGGAGATCGAACTTGTGTTGTTTTAGCCCGCCTCATGGTGAGCGAAAATTCACGACGCTCTATTTAGATGACGTCTCGCCCAGGTTTAAGACTGGGCATTTCTCTCCATACTGAGAGAAAAGTCTTGCTTTGCAATACGTGTTTATCAACTTGTTGCTTCCAGTCATAAACTTTTAAATCGCAGGAGACGCAGGAGGCAACAGGGACAAATTGTAGCCAAAACTTGGCACTCTAATTCCAGCTCATTCACCAGTTCGGCCGCGAGGGTCAGAACATCAGACGCTCCGGAGAGCCATGACATATCCTGTCCTGCTGGACCTAAGCAGCCCTTAATGCTTTTTTTGCAAATAATGGTTAATGTACATCAATCCAACCTAGAAAAACAAAAGTTAAATGTTTGAAGAAGTTTAGAAGAGGCAGACATCAACGAGTCGCATGCTTGAAGCTGGGAAGGGACTAATATATACCTGGCCTGGGAGTTTTAAGACTCTTGCCATGGGTTCGCTCCTTGCATATTCTGTGAACAGAGCCAGTCTTGACATGCACCAGATGACTCCCTAACGAAGTAGATAACACCACACTAACAGAATAATACAACAAAAGGCCATTATAGCGAAATGGTCATTGCTAATGAGCTAGTGGCTAAACTAGCTGGTACAACAAAATAAACAGATGCAAACTACTAATTTCTCAACTATGTTTACGATGTTCAGGCAATGTAGATTTTGTTAGCTTAAAAAACATGTGTAACTAATGTGACACTTTACTGTGGTACATACATCCTGTTACCTAACATGTCGGTAATTCTTCCAACATTATTACAATGTGGATATTACGGTCATAAATGAACAATTTCAGTGGCTGACTTCCAGAAACTAAAAAAAAAAATCCGGTAGTAAATTATCTAAAAAGATTCGATTCATTGTCCAAAGCCACAGACAACTACCATCACATGCCTAAGAAAATTAAGTTAGGGAACTTTAAGGTTGTGTACGAATGGTATATAATACCGACAAGATGAGAGTAAGACACATGTGCAACATCTGGGTATCTTTATTGTAGACGTTTCGCCATCCAGTGGCTTTATCAATACAAATTCTAGGACATAACTTGAAGACAGTAGAACTATGTACAGAAGATGAGGTAATCAGTCCCTCAACCTAGGAGTAGGTGCGAACAGCACCATAGTCGTGGAGATTCAGAATCTCCACGACTATGGTGCTGTTCGCACCTACTCCTAGGTTGAGGGACTGATTACCTCATCTTCTGTACATAGTTCTACTGTCTTCAAGTTATGTCCTAGACTTTGTATTGATAAAGCCACTGGATGGCGAAACGTCTACAATAAAGATACCCAGATGTTGCACATGTGTCTTACTCTCAACTTTAAGGTTTCATATATTCGGTCATCAGGTGACAATATTAAGGTGTCACAGATGCCTAGAACCAAACATATACAGACCCTTCCGATTAATAACCAAAAGTAACTTATGCCAGAAGCTGTACAAGGAGAAAAACCAGAAGATAGACTCAACACTGGAAACTAGTCTATCGTATATTATTATAATCAAAAAGAAGCGCTAAGCCACAAGGGCTATACAGCAATCTATCGTATAGACTATCTAGAGTTTTCAGTGTTGATACAGTGTTCAGGTACAGTCTCTACCTAAATAGATAACATTACTAGAAGCGATACATGAGAAAAACCTGGAGACAGAACCAGAACCAGAAGATATACGTACGTAAAGCCTGAGAGAGAAGATCAGGGCTACAATTTATGCACGGTCAAAAATCTAAAGATACAGCAACTGGGCACAAAGTATACACAGCCAGAGTTAGAAG
Source organism: Cherax quadricarinatus (assembly GCF_038502225.1). NCBI lineage: Eukaryota > Metazoa > Arthropoda > Malacostraca > Decapoda > Parastacidae > Cherax > Cherax quadricarinatus. The sequence goes on along the minus strand of NC_091352.1, from coordinate 17,881,204 downwards.
CTAAACATGGTCAAAACCTGATGAGACAAGATCAGTACCAGAAGCGGAAGTGAAACAACGAAGGAGCAGAGGACAGGAGAAAAAAAAATGAGAACCACAAATAAAAAATTGCTAGAATTAAGACATTACCAGCATAAGAACAAAAACAGACATCAGAACTACACAGCGTAACACAACAACGTAAGACGTACACAGACAACAATAAGAAAATTGAGTTTCTGTACCAGCTGCAAAGGGCCACAAGCAGAGGAAGAATTTTACCATGGAAAGATATTTATCCAGCATAATATACACTGAAAGAATGTTCAAGCGCCAGGAATATCCTAGATCCATGCATTCTTTATACTTTGAGGCCAATGTCCACGGGAAGCCAGCTGCTGCACCGCGAGCCTCAGTTTGATAATATAATCAGGGGCCTGAAGAAGTTGTGGCAAGTCTTGTATTATGCAGCGTAGCGCCCTTGGCACTGAGCCCATTTTGGCTATCCTTCAGGGAATAATTTCGTGTCAGGTCTCTACTTCCTGGTTTGTGTCTTTACTTTCTAACTCACTCAACTCTGTTCCTGTCTGTATGCGTCTCTGTCTCTATGTATAACTGTCTGTCTGCCTTTCTCTGTCTCTCTCAGACCAAGTTAATGGTTAACAGGAGGAATTAATTATGGCCACCTCTAGCAATTCCAAGAAAAACGTTATGATCGACTTAACACTGAGGAGGAGACACCTAAGTCCAGCTCCTATAGCTGCAAGTACAAAGCAGACAGGCAACCCCACGCATGCAGGAGCCAAGACTCGACCCTGCACCACAACTAAGCGAGTACATTCACACATTGGAATTACACTGTAATCACGGCATCGACAGCTCCAGGATTCGGTAATCTTGCCCCGAGCTGCCGTGAAGGAGAATGCTGTTGACTTAACATGTTACTTTTGCATTTGGCTACATTAGATTGTACATTTTACTGCACTATGCACAGCTCTGTTGCTCGAACTACAAAGAGATGTTCTTAAATAGATCTTCAAGCACATTATTATTATTATTATTATAATCAAGGGGGAAGCGCTAAACCCGGAGGATTATACAGCGCCTGGGGGGGGGATGTGGAAGGCATTCAGGCTTAATTCGGGGAACTGGAGCACAGATCCAATTCCCTAAATCAAGAGCCCCTCACCAACATCAAGGAACCTTCCTTGAGGGGTCTTCAAGCACAAAATGCAGCTTTGAAGAAATCTCCCTCTCTCAAACTGTAGAAAACTCTTAAAATACACAGTAGGGGAAAAAAAAAAAAACAGCCACAGGAAGCTCTAAAGTACTTCAGAGGTGATTTACATCTCAAGCAACAGCCAAAGACCCCAGACTGCATGAAAAATATTGCAAAGCAACTGTAGAAATCTTATAAGTATCTCAAGCACCAAACAGAACTATTTCAGTCACGGCTACACTGACTGGGATGATCCAGAGCATTATGGAATTCCAGAATTTGAAAATTTTTCAAGTCATTGGGCAACTTTCTGAGACATATCAAAGATCCAACGAAAATATAATAGTATACTGACTTATTAAGGCTGGATCAGGCACAGTATTTTAGGTAACAAAACTGAACACAGTAGCAAAACGTTGGCGTTCCCGCTGCAGCAAGTGACCAGTGTTCAGTGATTTTTAACGTCACTACGGAGAGAAAACAAGAGACCAGAGATGTAAATTGAGGAAAAAGTGGAGCCGATGGGACACAAGAAGTGTTTTCTTACAGTGGTAGACAAATGACTTTAATCTATAAAGAGGTAATTTGAAAAAAAAATGCGTGAACAGTTTATTGAAGATAAAACACCACACAGCTCTGCCTGTGTAGCCCCCCCCCCACACACACACACGATGACCAGGAAGAACTACAAAGGGATCTGGACAGGCTGCAGGCCTGGTCCAACAACTGGCTCCTAGCGTTCAACTCCACCAGGTTCAAAGTCATGAAGATTGGGGAAGAGCAAAGAAGACCGCAAACAGAGTACAGTCTAGGGGGCCAGAGACTACAAACCTCATTCAAGGCAAAGGATCTTGGGGTGAGTATAACACCGGGCACATCTCCTGAGGCACACATCAACCAAATAACTGCTGCAGCATACGGGCACCTAGCAAACTTAAGAACAGCATTCCGACATCGCAATAAGGAATCGTTCAGGACGCTGTACACCGTGTACGTTAGGTCTATAATGGAGTATGCAGCACCAGTTTGGAACCCACACCTAGCCAAGCGCGTGAGGAAATTAGAGAAAATGCAAAAGTTTGCAACAAGACTAGTCCCGGAGTTAAGGAGCATGTCCTACGAGGAGAGGTTAAGTGAAATCGACCTGACGACTCTGGAGGACAGGAGAGAGGGGACGGGGGGATATAACAACATATGAAATACCGAGAGGAATTGACACGGAGGATAGAGACAGGATATTCCAGAGATGGGAGAGCAACAAGGGGTAACAGTTGGAAGTTGAAGACTCAGATGAATCACAGGGATGTTAAGAAGTATTTCTTCAGTCACAGTTGTCAGGAAGTGGAACAGAATGGGAAGTGCTGTAGTGGAGGCAGAATCCATACATAGCTCTAAGAAGAGGTATGATAAAGCTCATGGAGCAGGAATAGTGACCTAATAGCGGTCAGTGAAGAGGCGGGGCCAGGAACTGTGACTCGACCCCTGCAACCACAACTAAATGAGCAACTAGGTGAGTACACACACACACGAAGTCTGGCTGGAGCACCTGGAGCGTTACTGTATTATGCAGTACTGCTGCTGCAGGCGTTGAGTTACTGTGGGCGCTGTATTATGCATCAGCACGCCCTTGACAGTGAGCTCATCCTCACATTCTTGTTCCAGAGGGACCTGTCTCTACTACAACTTTCAGGTCAGTTGTTCCAGAGGGACCTATGTCCAGTACAACTTCCAGGTCAGTTGTTCCAGAGGGATATGTGTCCAGTACACCTCAACTTCCAGGTCAGTTGTTCCCGAGGGACCTGTGTCCAATACATCTCAACTTCAAGGTCAGTTGTTCCAGAGGGACCTGTGTCCAATACATCTCAACTTCCAGGCCAATTGTTTCAGAGGGACCCGACACCAGTGCACATCAACTTCCAGGTCAGTTGTTCCAGAGGGAAATGTGTCCAGCACATAACTTCCAGGTCAGTTAGTTGCTACCAGAAGCAGTAGGACCTTCCAGGTCAGTGGGGAGCACAATTACTGGAGGAGTGTGTTGCACAACCCTCCAGGTTAGAAGAGTGGCCACAATCACCGGAAGATTGTGACCGTACAACCCTCCAGTGTCTACACAATTACTAGAGGACTGTGGCTCACTACTGACCTAAACCCTCCTTCAACCTCATCCACTTCTTGGAAGTAGTTACGTGTGTTTCTCTGCTATCCTCTTTGTCTTCTCTAATTAAAGGGAGCGACGCGATTTTTTTGTTGTTGCCGTTTTTGTACGTCTTTAGTGGAAAATGCACACCAGATTTTCTTGTAGCTTACTGTTGTAAACTCTTTCGTCTTTATCCTGGATCCTCTTTGGAATCCTGGTTAATCTTTTGTATCCTCGTTCCTCCTCTATATACTGCTTTTATATCCTTGTTGTCCTATTTTATACCCTTGTTTTCTTCTTTTGTACCATTGTTTTATATTCTTATTCCTCTTCTGTAAAAACTTTTTCGTTTCCTCTTCACTCTTTCGTATCCCCGTTTCTAGTTATTTCTAATAATAAAAAAAATCAACCTAGAGAGGTTGTTGTACAACGCTATAACAGTACATTATGATCCGGCACTTTACATTATGATCCAGTACTCTACATTATCATCCAGTACTCTACATTATCATCCAGTACTCTACATTATCATCCATTACTCTACATTATGATCCAGTACTCTACATTATGATCCAGTACTCTACATTATGATCCAGTACTCTACATTATGATCCAGTACTCTACATTATGATCCAGTACTCTACATTATGATCCAGCACTTTACATTATGATCAAGTACTCTACATTATGATCCAGTACTCTACATTATGATCCAGTACTCTACATTATGATCCAGTACTCTACATTATGATCCAGTACTCTACATTATGATCCAGTACTCTACATTATGATCCAGTACTCTACATTGTGATCCAGTACTCTACATTGTGATCCAGTACTCTACATTGTGATCAAGTACTCTACATTATGATCCAGTACTCTACATTATGATCCAGTACTCTACATTATGATCCAGTACTCTACATTGTGATCCAGTACTCTACATTATGATCCAGCACTTTACATTATGATCCAGTACTCTACATTATGATCCAGTACTCTACATTATGATCCAGTACTCTACATTATGATCCAATACTCTACATTATGATCCAGTACTCTACATTATGATCCAGTACTCTACATTGTGATCCAGTACTCTACATTGTGATCCAGTACTCTACATTGTGATCCAGTACTCTACATTGTGATCCAGTACTCTACATTGTGATCCAGTACTCTACATTATGATCCAGCACTTTACATTATGATCCAGTACTCTACATTATGATCCAGTACTCTACATTATGATCCAGCACTCTACATTATGATCCAGCACTCTACATTATGATCCAGCACTCTACATTATGATCCAGTAGTCTACATTATGATCCAGTACTCTACATTATGATCCAGTACTCTACATTATGATCCAGCACTCTACATTATGATCCAGCACTCTACATTATGATCCAGCACTCTACATTATGATCCAGTACTCTACATTATGATCCAGTACTCTACATTATGATCCAGTACTCTACATTATGATCCAGTACTCTACATTATGATCCAGTACTCTACATTATGATCCAGTACTCTACATTATGATCCAGTACTCTACATTATGATCCAGTACTCTACATTATGATCCAGCACTCTACATTATGATCCAGTACTCTACATTATGATCCAGCACTCTACATTATGATCCAGTACTCTACATTATGATCCAGCACTCTACATTATGATCCAGTACTTTACATTATGATCCAGTACTTTACATTATGATCCAGTACTTTACATTATGATCCAGTACTCTACATTATGATCCAGTACTCTACATTGTGATCCAGTACTCTACATTGTGATCCAGTACTCTACATTGTGATCCAGTACTCTACATTGTGATCCAGTACTCTACATTGTGATCCAGTACTCTACATTATGATCCAGTACTCTACATTATGATCCAGCACTTTACATTATGATCCAGTACTCTACATTATGATCCAGTACTCTACATTATGATCCAGCACTCTACATTATGATCCAGCACTCTACATTATGATCCAGCACTCTACATTATGATCCAGTAGTCTACATTATGATCCAGTACTCTACATTATGATCCAGTACTCTACATTATGATCCAGCACTCTACATTATGATCCAGTACTCTACATTATGATCCAGTACTTTACATTATGATCCAGTACTTTACATTATGATCCAGTACTTTACATTATGATCCAGTACTCTACATTATGATCCAGTACTCTACATTGTGATCCAGTACTCTACATTGTGATCCAGTACTCTACATTGTGATCCAGTACTCTACATTGTGATCCAGTACTCTACATTGTGATCCAGTACTCTACATTGTGATCCAGTACTCTACATTGTGATCCAGTACTCTACATTGTGATCCAGTACTCTACATTGTGATCCAGTACTCTACATTGTGATCCAGTACTCTACATTGTGATCCAGTACTCTACATTGTGATCCAGTACTCTACATTATGATCCAGTACTCTACATTATGATCCAGCACTTTACATTATGATCCAGTATTCTACATTATGATCCAGTACTTAACATTATGATCCAGTACTCAACATTATAATCCAATACTCAACATTATGATCCAGTACTCAACATTATGATCCAGTACTCAACATTATGATCCAGTACTCAACATTATGATCCAGTACTCAACATTATGATCCAGTACTCAACATTATGATCCAGTACTCAACATTATGATCCAGTACTCAACATTATGATCCAGTACTCAACATTATAATCCAATACTCAACATTATGATCCAGTACTCAACATTATGATCCAGTACTCAACATTATAATCCAGTACTCAACATTATGATCCAGTACTATACGTCACATTCAGTATTGGATTCTTCTTGGAAATGTATTTTCTGTACATGCAGGGCTGTATGACCGTAGTGGGTCCGGCACTTTTTTGTATAATAATAATCTGGACATGCAGAGTGGTTCAAGGATTTGTGAATAAAAAGAAACAATTATGCAGAACAAACGCTGCACAAATAAAGACTTGCAGTATAGCAAGGGATCTTACACCGATATAGGTGAAAGGAGGACATACCGTATTTTCCGCCTTATACGCCGCGTTTTCCCTACGGTCTTGAAAAATTACACTGCGACTTATACGCTCAAAGTCAGGGTCAAGGGTAGGGTCAAGGGTAAAGTAAGAGGGTAATTAGCCTTTGAGTATGATTACTAATTTACCGTTATCATACTTCTGTCGTGCGCCTTATATACCATACAATACGGTATATACCACCCTAACTCCATTCTTTACCCCCCAATTCCTTACCATAGTGTCTTCCGGCCCACTAGTTGAAGTAGGCCGCGGTAAATAATTCCTGGCATTAGTGCGTTGATGTGTCAGACAAGTGTCATGTTACAATTGCTATAAAGTACTGAGTAATTAAGGAATAAGAGTGCAACATTTGTGCAGCTTTACTGGCGAAACGTCTTGTCTGCGTAGCAGGCATTATCAAATGCTGGCGATTTTATCACTGGACACAGCAGAAATTGAGAGAGGTAATTCTGAGATGGTCGGTCTCTTAACCTTCATAGGTGGTGGTCAGTTCCTAAGTCTAAAGAAGATACACACAATATATGTATGTATATATATATATATATATATATATATATATATATATATATATATATATATATATATATATATATATATATATGTCGTGCCGAATATGTAAAACTGGTCAATTAGCAAGAACTCGTTTAAAATTAAGTCCTTTCTGAAATTTTCTCTTATATGATAAAAGATATATTTTTTCATTAATGTTAATGTAAAAAATTTTAATTTTGCACCAAAAGAATCTTAGAAAACTTACCTAACCTTATTATAACAAGAGCAATTTATTTTAGCCTAACCCAACTAAATATATTTTAAATACGTTTACAATAATTTAGTACTAAACAAACACAAACAAATATTTTTTCGTTAGGTTCAGAATGATTTTAGCGAAATTATTGCATACACAAATTTTCACTTGTCCTATATGGCAAGATGAGCGTTGCTATTTAAGCCAAGATGGCAAGTTCTGCCTATTCGGCACGATATATATATATATATATATATATATATATATTAGGGTGTGTAGAAGAGAGGGAGAATACTTCCCGGTAAAAGTAGGTCTAAGACAGGGATGTGTAATGTCACCATGGTTGTTTAATATATTTATAGATGGGGTTGTAAAAGAAGTAAATGCTAGGGTGTTCGGGAGAGCGGTGGGATTATATTATGGGGAATCAAATACAAAATGGGAAGTGATACAGTTACTTTTTGCTGATGATACTGTGCTTATGGGAGATTCTAAAGAAAAATTGCAAAAGTTAGTGGATGAGTTTGGGAGTGTGTGTAAAGGCTGCCTCCCAGCACACATAAGGGGGATTACCAACAGACCCCTGGCAGTCTTCAAGCTGGCACTGGACAAGCACCTAATGTGGGTTCCTGACCAGCCAGGCTGTGGCTCGTACGTTGGTTTGCGTGCAGCCAGCAGCAACAGCCTGGTTGATCAGGCTCTGATCCACCAGGAGGCCTGGTCACAGACCGGGCCGCGGGAGCGTTGACCCCCGGAACTTTCTCCAGGTAAACTCCAGGTAAAGGTAGAAAGTTGAAAGTGAACATAGAAAAGAGTAAGGTGATGAGGGAATCAAATGATTTAGATAAAGAAAAATTGGATATAAAATTGGGGAGGAGGAGTATGGAACAAGTGAATGTTTTCAGATATTTGAGAGTTGACGTGTCGGCGGATGGATTTATGAAGGATGAGGTTAATCATAGAATTGATGAAGGAAAAAAGGTGAGTGGTGCGTTGAGGTATATGTGGAGGCAAAAAATGTTATCTATGGAGGCAAAGAAGGGAATGTATGAAAGTATAGTAGTACCAACACTCTTATATGGATGTGAAGCTTGGGTTGTTAATGCTTCAGCGAGGAGGCGGTTGGAGGCAGTGGAGATGTCCTGTCTAAGGGCAATGTGTGGTGTAAATATTATGCAGAAAATTCGGAGTGTGGAAATTAGGAGAAGGTGTGGAGTTAATAAAAGTATTAGTCAGAGGGCAGAAGAGGGGTTGTTGAGGTGGTTTGGTCATTTAGAGAGAATGGATCAAAGTAGAATGACATGGAGAGCGTATAAATCTGTAGGGAAAGGAAGGCGGGGTAGGGGTCGTCCTCGAAAAGGTTGGAGGGAGGGGGTAAAGGAGGTGTTGTGGGCGAGGGGTTTGGACTTACAGCAAGCGTGCGTGAGCGTGTTAGATAGGAGTGAATGGAGACAAATGGTATTTGGGACCTGACGAGCTGTTGGAGTGTGAGCAGGGTAATATTTAGTGAAGGGATTCAGTGAAACCGGTTATTTTATATAACCGGATTTGAGTCCTGGAAATGGGAAGTACAATGCCTGCACTCTAAAGGAGGGGTTTGAGATATTGGCAGTTTGGAGGGATATATTGTATATTTTTATACGTATATACTTCTAAACTGTTGTATTCTGGGCACCTCTGGAAAAACAGTGATTAAGTGTGAGTGAGGTGAAAGTGTTGAATGATGAAAGTATTTTATTTTTTGGGATTTTCTTTCTTTTTGGGTCACCCTCCCTCGGTGGGAGACGGCCGACTTGTTGAGAAAAAAAATTATATATATATATATATATATATATATATATATATATATATATATATATATATATATATCGTGCCGAATAGGCAGAACTTGCGATCTTGGCTTAAATAGCAACGTTCATCTTGCCATATAGGACAAGTGAAAATTTGTGTATGCAATAATTTCGCCAAAATCATTCTGAACTTAACGAAAAAAATGTATTTCATTGTGTTTGTTTAGTATTAAATTGTCAAGAAATCTAAAATATATTTAGTTGGGTTAGGCTAAAATAATTTGCTCTTGTTATGATAAGGTTAGGTAAGTTTTCTAAGATTCTTTTGGTGCAAAATTAAAAAATTTTACATTAACATTAATGAAAAAAATATATCTTTAAACGTATAAAAGAAAATTTCAGAAAGAACTTAATTTTAAATGAGCTCTTGCTAATTGACCAGTTTTACATATTCGGCACGACATTATATATATATATATATATATATATATATATATATATATATATATATATATATATATATATATATATATATATTAGTGTGTGTGTGTCTGTGTGTGTCTGTGTCTGTGTGTGTCTGTGTGTGTCTGTGTGTGTGTGTGTGTGTGTGTGTGTGTGTGTGTGTGTGTGTGTGTGTGCGTGTGAGTGTGTGTGTGTGTGTGTGTGTGTGTGTGTCGAATAGGTAAAAACTTGATCAATTAGCAAAAACTCGTTTAAAATTAAGTCCTTTATAAAATTTTCTCTTGTACTATATATTTTCTCTTATATATATTTTTTTCATTTATGTTAATGTAAAAATTAATAATTTTGTACCAAAAGAACCTTAGAAAACTTACCTAACCTTATTATAACAAGCGCAATTTAATTTAGCCCAAGCCAACTAAATATATTTTAGATAAGTTTACAGTAATTTAATAATAAACACACGCAATGAAATATATATTTTTTTCGTTAGGTTCAGAATAATTTTTGCGAAATTATTGCATACACATTTTCGCTTGCCTTATTCGGCAAGAAGAGTGTTGCTATTTAAGCCAAAATAGCAAGTTTTACCTCTTCGGCACGAAGAAGTCTCCCAGCTCAGACTGACACTACTGAAGTCTCCCAGCCCAGACTGACACTACTGAAGTCTCCCAGCCCAGACTGACACTACTGAAGTCTCCCAGCTCAGACTGACAGATTTCAACATTATATGCAGTTCATCCTGTGTGGTGGAATAGCAGCACATTGCTGATGTATCCAATTTGTTTAAAACAAGGAGTCCTCCAATCCCAAAGCAGTATTCCCTCTAATCACCTAGTTCTTCCCTCGCAGAGTTCTCCATCTCTCGTTTCATAATACTCCTCCCTCAATCTTAACCTTCTTCCCATTCCCATACCTTCACTTCCTGTTGCCTACCCCTAACGTTCAAATATACACGAACATCACTCGCGGTGCAAGAATGGGTATTGTTTCCCCATCCTATACTCTCCTCTCATATTCCCTTCGTCTTATGCCCTCACTTTATCATTTATATCCTATTCCCTCACCTCCATCCCTTCTACTCTCCCTCTTGCTGAAATATTAATGGACACTTGAAGTATGTAACACTCCAAGCCTGGCGTGGCTAGTGTCTTGCCTTGGGGAGCTGAGGGGAGCCTGGCCTCGGGGAGCTGAGGGGAGCCTGGCCTCGGGGAGCTGAGGGGAGCCTGGCCTCGGGGAGCTGAGGGGAGCCTGGCCTCGGGGAGCTGAGGGGAGCCTGGCCTCGGGGAGCTGAGGGGAGCCTGGCCTTGGGGAGCTGAGGGGAGCCTGGCCTCGGGGAGTTGAGGGGAGCCTGGCCTCGGGGAGCTGAGGGGAGCCTGGCCTCGGGGAGCTGAGGGGAGCCTGGCCTCGGGGAGCTGAGGGGAGCCTGTCCTTGGGGAGCTGAGGGGAGCCTGGCCTCGGGGAGCTGAGGGGAGCCTGGCCTTGGGAGAGAGCTGAATTCAGAGAGAAATGCCCTCACAAGTTACGTATTTTTCATTATTTACACATTAGTTTCCCCGCTAAAAAACACAAATAAGATTTTTTCACTAATTAAAAGACTAGCACATCACTACACGGTCACTAACACACCAACTGCTACACTGATAGACGACACTGCTGCTAAGAAGTTGCTTTCTACAAGCACCTAGCGCCACCACTAGTCAGACCCTAGCCAAACCTGCTGCCTCCCTTGTGTTGTATGTTACTGTTATGATATTCAGAGAAGCATGGTAATTAAACAATATGCATTGGTAACAGTCCCTGGTGGGCGGAACGTCTTAATGAAATGCTATAAACCGCGTAATGTGTCTCATTAACATCTATATCGTATTCCTAGGCTAATTCTCCCAGTGCCTGATGCTGGGATCACCTAAGCCACTCGGCTGGCTACGCACGTGTCACTTATCTCATTCTTCCACCTCAAGACCTCTCTCAACATTTATAAATACCAAAGTCTTCTTTCTGTGTGCGAACTGATAGTCTCTGAAGAACGACACAAGTCTTCTCGGTAAATTTCCATAAACCGCACACTATAATTTCCATGCTGTCGTTATACTCTTATTATTGTATAACCATTACCATCCCTAGGGTAACCGACGCCTAACTGCATACCCACTCCCACGATGACCTTGAAGACAAATTGTGATGCAGTGCGTATACTGTTTCCAGCAGGAGCGTAGCAACAGTGAAGCACCGAGTGATCAACAATATGCACAGTACCGTTCGAGTGGCCTAGTGCTGTCGAAAATTTTTATAGCGAACCTAATCGATAATATCGTAATGAGCCATTTCAACTCTCACAGTTTTACGAGCGTTTGATTTCCATTGACTGGTAGCTTCAGGGAGAGACTGGACAAATATATAAGTGACAAGGGCTGGGTTTGTGTAAATAAATGGTTCAATGAATCGACAAGTTGATAAATTATACACATGTGCAACACCTGGATATCTTTACTGAGGAAACGTTTCGCCAAACATTGGCTTCATCAGTCCCATATACAGAAGAATGATGAAGAAAAGAACTTTGAGGTAGTCAGTCCTTCAGCCAATACCCAAGTGTAGAATATGAGTAATTTATCAACTTGTCTGTTCTCTGAACATTTATCTACACTCTTGTCAGACACCTGGAGTTTACCTGGAGAGGGTTTCGGGGATCAACGCCCCTGCGGCTCGGTCTGAAACCAGGTCTCATGGTGGATCAGGGTCTGATCAACCAGGCTGTTATCGCTGGCAACATTTTGGGATCTTGATACAGGATATTCTGTACCTTCTTAACGTATAAGCATGACCTCCTTCTACATGGGGATTTGTCCAGTGTGATATCACCTACGGCTCCTTCACCTCACCTGTCTGTAGTATATAAGCCACTTCCCCGAGCATATGCTGTATTCTTTTCAAGATTGATGGACTGATTTCATCGACTCCAGGCTGAGGGACTGATTACCTCAAACTACTCCTTATCTTTACTATTCTTCTTTGTATAGGACTGATGAAGCCACTGTGTGGCGAAACGTTTCCTCGGTAAAGATACGCAAGTGTTGCACATGTGTCTAATTTATCAGCACCAGAGGTTCATTATTGTTGGTAGAATTACCGACAATATATTAAGTAAAAAGACACAAATGTAACTAATGTGGCATTTTATTGTGGTATAAACCTTGATAACCTCTTATTGTGGCAACGTTTCGCTCTCCAGGAAGAGCGAAACGCTGTAACAAAATTGTGTCACATCAGTTGCACTTGTGTCCTTTTACTTAACAGTTCCTGAGGCAGAGAAAATTCTTGAGCAATTTTGGGATAGGAGAAACACTGCAGCAGGCCAGTAGGCCTGCTGCAGTGTTGCTCCATTCTTGTGTTAAACGACGTATAACAGCTGGCTATTGTTACCCTCCATGAATACGTGTAGGCGAAACGTTTCGAAATAAAGTTGCCCATGAGTCTTACCTACCAACCTGTCGGTATTGTATACCATTATAATACTCACTAAACATTCATAAATTTAGAATATATGTTTAACGCTGGAGGTTCGAGCCTGCGATATCAAGAGCTGGATATTAGCGTCATAACCCGTTTATACCACTGCATCGATTATTTTTAAATTTAGATTAAGGTTAAAGCAGTCAGTCGTAATACAAGCTAGGATACCATATAATTTACAGCGACCACCTGAGCATGTACTGCAGAAAGGTAGTGGGATGGTAGACAGCGACCACCTGAGCATGTACTGCAGAAAGGTAGTGGGATGGTAGACAGCGACCACCTGAGAAGGTACTGCAGAAAGGTAGTGGGATGGTAGACAGCGACCACCTGAGAAGGTACTGCAGAAAGGTAGTGGGATGGTAGACAGCGACCACCTGAGAAGGTACTGCAGAAAGGTAGTGGGATGGTAGACAGCGACCACCTGAGAAGGTACTGCAGAAAGGTAGTGGTATGGTAGACAGCGACCACCTGAGAAGGTACTGCAGAAAGGTAGTGGGATGGTAGACAGCGACCACCTGAGCATGTACTGCAGAAAGGTAGTGGTATGGTAGACAGCGACCACCTGAGCATGTACTGCAGAAAGGTAGTGGGATGGTAGACAGCGACCACCTGAGAAGGTACTGCAGAAAGGTAGTGGGATGGTAGACAGCGACCACCTGAGAAGGTACTGCAGAAAGGTAGTGGTATGGTAGACAGCGACCACCTGAGCATGTACTGCAGAAAGGTAGTGGGATGGTAGACAGCGACCACCTGAGAAGGTACTGCAGAAAGGTAGTGGGATGGTAAACAGCGACCACCTGGTAGACAGCGACCACCTGAGAAGGTACTGCAGAAAGGTAGTGGGATGGTAGACAGCGACCACCTGAGAAGGTACTGCAGAAAGGTAGTGGGATGGTAGACAGCGACCACCTGAGCATGTACTGCAGAAAGGTAGTGGGATGGTAGACAGCGACCACCTGAGAAGGTACTGCAGAAAGGTAGTGGGATGGTAGACAGCGACCACCTGAGCATGTACTGCAGAAAGGTAGTGGGATGGTAGACAGCGACCACCTGAGAAGGTACTGCAGAAAGGTAGTGGGATGGTAGACAGCGACCACCTGAGAAGGTACTGCAGAAAGGTAGTGGGATGGTAGACAGCGACCACCTGAGCATGTACTGCAGAAAGGTAGTGGGATGGTAGACAGCGACCACCTGAGAAGGTACTGCAGAAAGGTAGTGGGATGGTAGACAGCGACCACCTGAGCATGTACTGCAGAAAGGTAGTGGTATGGTAGACAGCGACCACCTGAGAAGGTACTGCAGAAAGGTAGTGGTATGGTAGACAGCGACCACCTGAGCATGTACTGCAGAAAGGTAGTGGGATGGTAGACAGCGACCACCTGAGAAGGTACTGCAGAAAGGTAGTGGGATGGTAGACAGCGACCACCTGAGAAGGTACTGCAGAAAGGTAGTGGTATGGTAGACAGCGACCACCTGAGCATGTACTGCAGAAAGGTAGTGGGATGGTAGACAGCGACCACCTGAGAAGGTACTGCAGAAAGGTAGTGGGATGGTAGACAGCGACCAGCTGAGAAGGTACTGCAGAAAGGTAGTGGGATGGTAGACAGCGACCACCTGAGAAGGTACTGCAGAAAGGTAGTGGGATGGTAGACAGCGACCACCTGAGCATGTACTGCAGAAAGGTAGTGGGATGGTAGACAGCGACCACCTGAGAAGGTACTGCAGAAAGGTAGTGGGATGGTAGACAGCGACCACCTGAGCATGTACTGCAGAAAGGTAGTGGGATGGTAGACAGCGACCACCTGAGAAGGTACTGCAGAAAGGTAGTGGGATGGTAGACAGCGACCACCTGAGAAGGTACTGCAGAAAGGTAGTGGGATGGTAGACAGCGACCACCTGAGCATGTACTGCAGAAAGGTAGTGGGATGGTAGACAGCGACCACCTGAGAAGGTACTGCAGAAAGGTAGTGGGATGGTAGACAGCGACCACCTGAGAAGGTACTGCAGAAAGGTAGTGGGATGGTAGACAGCGACCACCTGAGCATGTACTGCAGAAAGGTAGTGGTATGGTAGACAGCGACCACCTGAGAAGGTACTGCAGAAAGGTAGTGGGATGGTAGACAGCGACCACCTGAGCATGTACTGCAGAAAGGTAGTGGGATGGTAGACAACGACCACCTGAGAAGGTACTGCAGAAAGGTAGTGGGATGGTAGACAGCGACCACCTGAGAAGGTACTGCAGAAAGGTAGTGGGATGGTAGACAGTGTCATGTAGGGGGGGTAATGAATGAATTAGGATATAAGTGGGGAATATGGGAGTAAGCGGAGGGAGTCAGTAGGTAGGGGACAGGCGAGGTGGTAGGAGTGAGGTATGCAGAGGTAGGTAGGTAATGACAGGTCAGTGGTGACCACCACGACACTCTCATTAACTCTACAATACTCACTAACATATGCCTCGCCCACTCTTCACTCATATAAACATGATAAAATATGAGAAATAGGAATAGCTAATAACGGGGACAGTGAATATTGCTATTCTACTCAAACACAGTTTATTATTACGTCTTTGTACCATAATATATTTGGGAACAGAACATTGTTGCGGTTTAGATAAATGGGGTGGTACACATAAGCAGTGAGACAGGGAACACAATCAACTTGACCAAAATGAATGTAACTTACAATATAGCACAGAGGACAGTTCACTACAGGAACTAAGCCACAGGTCCCAAGACCTACACAGCACGAATACGGCGCCAAGCCAGTACTCTGCCCAGTGCCTCCAACAGTCTCCTCCAGAGACTTCAGCAGCCTTCTCCCGAGCCCTGCACCCCAGCAGCAGCTCCGCTCCAATCTCTGCTCAGGAGCTCTGCATCCCAGCAGCAGCTCCGCTCGAATCTCTGCTCAGAGCTCTGCACCCAGGCCAGAGCTCTGCCCGAATCTTCTGCTCAGGAGCTCTGCACCCCAGCAGTAGCTCCGCTCGAATCTCATGATCATGCTCTTCCTTGGGCTTTTATGGTGGTCCAAGCACCCTCCACAACCACGTGTTGCGACCTGACGCCTAGGTCTGAGGCGTCAAGAACAAAAGACCTCAGACGTGGGCGTGGCTACAGACGTTTTGCCAAGGCAAGGTGTGACCATATAATTGGTTAAATTAGGTCTCCCCAGAGACCTCACAAGCCCAGCTGGACTACATCACAACAGCGACCACCTGAGAAGGTACTGCAGAAAGGTAGTGGTATGGTAGACAGCGACCACCTGAGCATGTACTGCAGAAAGGTAGTGGGATGGTAGACAGCGACCACCTGAGAAGGTACTGCAGAAAGGTAGTGGTATGGTAGACAGCGACCACCTGAGCATGTACTGCAGAAAGGTAGTGGGATGGTAGACAGCGACCACCTGAGCATGTACTGCAGAAAGGTAGTGGGATGGTAGACAGCGACCACCTGAGAAGGTACTGCAGAAAGGTAGTGGGATGGTAGACAGCGACCACCTGAGCATGTACTGCAGAAAGGTAGTGGGATGGTAGACAGCGACCACCTGAGAAGGTACTGCAGAAAGGTAGTGGGATGGTAGACAGCGACCACCTGAGCATGTACTGCAGAAAGGTAGTGGGATGGTAGACAGCGACCACCTGAGAAGGTACTGCAGAAAGGTAGTGGGATGGTAGACAGCGACCACCTGAGCATGTACTGCAGAAAGGTAGTGGGATGGTAGACAGCGACCACCTGAGCATGTACTGCAGAAAGGTAGTGGGATGGTAGACAGCGACCACCTGAGCATGTACTGCAGAAAGGTAGTGGGATGGTAGACAGCGACCACCTGAGCATGTACTGCAGAAAGGTAGTGGGATGGTAGACAGCGACCACCTGAGCATGTACTGCAGAAAGGTAGTGGGATGGTAGACAGCGACCACCTGAGCATGTACTGCAGAAAGGTAGTGGGATGGTAGACAGCGACCACCTGAGCATGTACTGCAGAAAGGTAGTGGGATGGTAGACAGCGACCACCTGAGCATGTACTGCAGAAAGGTAGTGGGATGGTAGACAGCGACCACCTGAGCATGTACTGCAGAAAGGTAGTGGGATGGTAGACAGTGACCACCTGAGAAGGTACTGCAGAAAGGTAGTGGTATGGTAGACAGCGACCACCTGAGAAGGTACTGCAGAAAGGTAGTGGTATGGTAGACAGCGACCACCTGAGAAGGTACTGCAGAAAGGTAGTGGGATGGTAGACAGCGACCACCTGAGAAGGTACTGCAGAAAGGTAGTGGGATGGTAGACAGCGACCACCTGAGAAGGTACTGCAGAAAGGTAGTGGGATGGTAGACAGCGACCACCTGAGAAGGTACTGCAGAAAGGTAGTGGGATGGTAGACAGCGACCACCTGAGAAGGTACTGCAGAAAGGTAGTGGGATGGTAGACAGCGACCACCTGAGAAGGTACTGCAGAAAGGTAGTGGGATGGTAGACAGCGACCACCTGAGAAGGTACTGCAGAAAAGTAGTGGGATAGTTGATGTGTAATAGATACCAACAAATTGATTTAGAAAGATACGCCAGCAAACACTACGACATATTTATTAGAGAAAGTTTCGGTCCTGGAACCTTGAAATGATCAAGGCTCCATGGCCGAAACGTGTTCTAATAAATATGCCCTAGTTGTGTCCTTCTAAACCCAGTGGTTGGTAGACAGCAACCACTTGAGGAGGTACTATCCTCCTGCTCTACCACTGTGAAACTGTAGCCTATTTAACGTTTACTGATCTTCTTCTCACATGAACATGCAAGATGGCCGCTAAATCTGACACCCTTCTGTTTACATTCAGTATATACCTGTCTTAACTTTCCTGAATGTTCCTTAAATTTATATACACATCTGAAATTAACACATTCCCTTTCCAATTTACAATATCTGTCCTGAGATTGGGTCGTAGGGAGAGCACGATGATCTCCGTAATCATTAACAGATACGAGAGATAACCATTCTTTAAAGTTCCCTGTCCTCCCCTAGCCTTCCTTTAATGCCTCGCAGCCCCCTCAGTCCCCGACCCTCCCTCCTAGCCCTCAGGGCTCCCCTTCACTACGCACAACCCAGCTGACACCTCTCTTATCTGAGTAAATCCAACTCTTAGGTCAATGGTATTTACACCCTAAGTGGTGATTATCTGAATCCTTCCCCCCCTTGTGTCTGGGAGATATCCAGGGTTAGCAGGGGGAAGAAGATGGGAGGGAGAATGAGAGGACAAGGTAGGGGAGCGGGGGAGAACTCGGGAAAAGGGGGACGGAGAGAAGGAAGAGAAAGTGAGGAGGACAGAAAAACGGTATGATCAGAATGGAGAGTTGGGTGGGGATGGGAAAGTAAGAGAAGGGGGAAAGGAAGCGAAGAGGGAAAGGGAGAGAAGGGGGAAAGCAAGAGTACAGAGGGCGAAGGGAGGGAGAGGAAAGAATATTACAAGACATAATATGCGTGTATTATAGGCAGTGAACTTGGACGTCTGTTGGTTATGGCACCGAGCCGCAAGGATAGGTGGATCGATCGTCAGACTATCCTCGCGCTGAATGACACACCGAATCAACGCCTTACAGATTAACAGATTACAAAGCACAACAAAAGGCAGCAACTCGTAGGGAAATCCGCTTGGAAAGTGATCGTATTCTATTGGAAACACACACACACCCAAAAAAAAAAAAAAAAAAAAAGAGAAAGAGGAGCCAAGTGTTTGTCGACGAGTGCCTTTGACAACTAGTAACTGCAACTACTCTCTCTCCCGTCCTTAACAGACGGAGGATCGAGCTGAATAATCCACACGAGTTAAGAGCATCACATAAATATGACTGTAAATGGTGCAAGTCGAGCCGAAACGTCGTCGTAAGCTCCTATGTGCGCTTTATTTGTGTATTATCATACTAAGAGAGAGAGACTACAACCTTCTCCACATTCCTCACACCTTCATACATTTCCGTTCATCTCTTATTCCTTACTAAATTTTCCACTCTTTCATTCCCTATTCCCTTCACCTTCCATATATCCATTTTACCAATGCTTCCTATAATCAATAGTGTTCCCCTCAATCAATGATAGTTTTTACACGTCGCACCATCTCAATTACTGGCTATAAACTGATCATTTTCCTGGATTTTTCTGTGTTTTCCTCTCGTAAATTCACCATAGCTTTTGATTGAGCTTGTCGCTTACAATGCCCCCTATTCGACAAGCCTAGAATTTCGCTTCTACCTACTGATTAAAGTTCTAGAGGTACTTTCAAGTCGTGTACACACACACATACACACACACAAGGGACGTGCTGCTGGATGGTTAAACGTGCTGGCAAATATACAGCGATGAGACGTTTTTATTTGCTACATTTCGCTCTAGAGGCTTATCAAGCCATGTTTATCAAGTATAATTTCATAATGCAATTTTTTAAATAAAAATTTTTTCTCATTTTTTTTACCACAAACAGTGTAAGTATTTTCTGTACCAGGCTCTTATTTTAAAGAATTTAGTTTACAAGCTAATAACTGTTTTCAGAGGCCAGCTCTTTCCAAGGTATACTACTATGTCCAGGAGGCCACGCACCATCTGTTTAACATCCAAGTACCATCTACGGTACCCTACCAACATCCAGGATGTCACATTAAAAGTGAGATAGAAAAAAGATGGGTGGGGAGAATGAAGAAATGGGGGAAGAAGAGATGTTAAAGGGAAGAAAACAGTGGAATGAATGGAGAGAAGGGGGAAAGGGAGGGAAGAAGAGAATGAGCGAAGGGAGGGGGATGAGGGGAAGGGAACGAGGAGAAAAGGGGAAGGAAGGAAGGAAGGAGGGACACGCACAACACAATGCCAACACCCTCTCAACTATCCCTCAACGACAACAGACTTAAAAATTACCTTGTGTGATTTATAGTCTTCTTCGCTAATTGTATTCGACATTTACAGGTGCACAAAATTTTCTATATAAACAAAATTAATGATAAACAGCGAAGACAAATATCACAGACAATGGCAATATAAACACACATGCAGTATAATGTGATCCTTTATTGACTACGTTTCGCCCACACAGTGGGCTTTTTCAAGTCACAAACAGAACTACCTGGGGTGGAAGGAACGCGAGTATTTATAGTCCGGCTGAGGTCAGGTGAAGAATGCTGCATCTGATGATGTACCGAGTGGGGTTATAGAGTCTAAAAACTTGGGTAGCTTGGAAAGGAGATTGGATAAGTTTGTGAGCAGACCTTCTACAGTGTTCTTATGTGGGATAGCGATGAAGAAGTTTCTTGGCAAGTGGTTCAGCTATGTTATAGAAGCCACTATTCTGGTTGAAGTTGTCGGATATAGAAATGAGTGATGATTCCAGGATTCTTCGGTATTGAGTGTTGTCTTCTGTGGCGATAAGTCTTGAGTTTCTGTAGTTTATCAAGTGGTTGTGTGAATTACGGTGTTGTACGCAGGCATTCCTTGTGTCGTCAGACCTGCTTGCGTATTGGTGTTCTGAAATACGTGTTTGGAGGTCCCTTGATGTTTCGCCCACGTATAACTTGTTGCAGTCATTACAAGGGATTATGTATACCCCTGCAGAGGATGGAGGCTTGTCCTGCCTACTACTGGTGATGTCCTTGATGGTCGTGGTTGTGGAGGTAGATACTTGGAATGATGTTTTGGCAAAAATGTTGGAAACATGTTTGGCAATGGAGTTGGTGGGAAGGACTATGTATCTCTTCTCGGCAGTGTCTTCTCTGGGTGTGTTGAAGATGTTTAATGCTCGCCGTCTGCAGTCTCTGATGAAGTGACGAGGATAGTGGAGTTTAGAAAATATTTGTTCAATTATAGTGCATTCTTCCTCAAGGAACTCGTTGCTGCAGATTCTGAGTGCACGCAGGAAGAAGCCTATAATTACACCACGTTTGGTTTTGGTGTCGTGGTGAGAGTAGAAGTGGAGAAGATCGTTTTGGTTGGTGGGTTTTCGATAGACTTTAAAACGAAGTTCGTGGTCAGCTTTGCAGAGCAGGACATCAAGGAAAGGAAGAGTGTTGTCGACTTCTTCAAGTGTGAACTGGATTGAAGGCTCGACCTGGTTGAGCTTGTCTTGGAGAGCTTGAACGTTAAAGCGTTTAGGAGTTATGAGGAGAATGTCGTCAACATAACGGAGCCAGGTGACAGACGAAGGAATAATGGTGGAGAAACGTTCGGCTTCTAGATGTTCCATGTATAGGTTCGCCAGGACTGCATTGAGTGGCGAACCCATGGGTAGTCCAAAAGTCTGCTGAAAGAGGTGATTTTCGAAAGAGAAACACGTAAAGCCAACACATAGTTCAACAAGGTCGATGAAATCGCTGGCTGGAATGGGAAGATCAAGTGAATCGTCAATTTTTCTGCGCAAGAGATCGATGGCTTGTGTAGTAGGTACTTTGGTTACCACAGCGAATGTTCAACAGAAGATCAGACTTACTAGGAAACTACAAACACTCTGCGATAATAGTAATTGGAAAAGTTTAGGAAGACCTGAAATTATTCAAAATCTTTCATCTCGTCCACTGTCAACCACAGAAACTGAAGCCCTCAGCTTAGGCCTCAAATTCGCAACAGGAATTACGAAACCAAAACAAGACCTCAATTTCATCGCCAAAAACTACAGACACAATGACTCCGACTTCCAAAAAGGCTATCTTCAAGGCATCATCTCAGCAGCCATCTCAACACGCAGCTCCCTAGTCATACCTCGCCGTTACATAAATGCACTCAAAGGTTTAGCAGAAGACACGACCATCAGGGTCACCACCGCTGATAAAGGAGGTGGTGTTGTTATCATGAACACTGACGATTACAGGAACAAAATGCTCAATCTACTTAATGACCCAGATACCTACCAACCTCTCACAACTAACCAAGTGGACAACCTTACTAAAACTTTTCTTCAAAGGACTCGCCGCATTCTGAGGGGCTCAGAACAAGGGAAGAAACTTCTGCACACCATACCCAGCAACCCCAGACCTGCCAGAATGTACGGCCTGCCAAAGACTCACAAGCCTGGTATCCCACTGAGGCCCATATCCTCGGGAATAGGCAGTGCTCCCCACCAGCTCTCAGGAATTCTCGCCAAACACCTCTCTAAACTCTTGGGCACTATCAGTCCAGCACATCTCAAACACTCAGGTGATCTTCTCAATCGCATTCGCAACATCAACATCAGGAACAAGAAACTTTCCAGCCTTGACGTGACTTCCCTATTCACCAAAGTACCTACTACACAAGCCATCGATCTCTTGCGCAGAAAAATTGACGATTCACTTGATCTTCCCATTCCAGCCAGCGATTTCATCGACCTTGTTGAACTATGTGTTGGCTTTACGTGTTTCTCTTTCGAAAATCACCTCTTTCAGCAGACTTTTGGACTACCCATGGGTTCGCCACTCAGTGCAGTCCTGGCGAACCTATACATGGAACATCTAGAAGCCGAACGTTTCTCCACCATTATTCCTTCGTCTGTCACCTGGCTCCGTTATGTTGACGACATTCTCCTCATAACTCCTAAACGCTTTAACGTTCAAGCTCTCCAAGACAAGCTCAACCAGGTCGAGCCTTCAATCCAGTTCACACTTGAAGAAGAAGTCGACAACACTCTTCCTTTCCTTGATGTCCTGCTCTGCAAAGCTGACCACGAACTTCGTTTTAAAGTCTATCGAAAACCCACCAACCAAAACGATCTTCTCCACTTCTACTCTCACCACGACACCAAAACCAAACGTGGTGTAATTATAGGCTTCTTCCTGCGTGCACTCAGAATCTGCAGCAACGAGTTCCTTGAGGAAGAATGCACTATAATTGAACAAATATTTTCTAAACTCCACTATCCTCGTCACTTCATCAGAAACTGCAGACGGCGAGCATTAAACATCTTCAACACACCCAGAGAAGACACTGCCGAGAAGAGATACATAGTCCTTCCCACCAACTCCATTGCCAAACATGTTTCCAACATTTTTGCCAAAACATCATTCCAAGTATCTACCTCCACAACCACGACCATCAAGGACATCACCAGTAGTAGGCAGGACAAGCCTCCATCCTCTGCAGGGGTATACATAATCCCTTGTAATGACTGCAACAAGTTATACGTGGGCGAAACATCAAGGGACCTCCAAACACGTATTTCAGAACACCAATACGCAAGCAGGTCTGACGACACAAGGAATGCCTGCGTACAACACCGTAATTCACACAGCCACTTGATAAACTACAGAAACTCAAGACTTATCGCCACAGAAGACAACACTCAATACCGAAGAATCCTGGAATCATCACTCATTTCTATATCCGACAACTTCAACCAGAATAGTGGCTTCTATAACATAGCTGAACCACTTGCCAAGAAACTTCTTCATCGCTATCCCACATAAGAACACTGTAGAAGGTCTGCTCACAAACTTATCCAATCTCCTTTCCAAGCTACCCAAGTTTTTAGACTCTATAACCCCACATCATCAGATGCAGCATTCTTCACCTGACCTCAGCCGGACTATAAATACTCGCGTTCCTTCCACCCCAGGTAGTTCTGTTTGTGACTTGAAAAAGCCCACTGTGTGGGCGAAACGTAGTCAATAAAGGATCACATTATACTGCATTTGTGTTTATATTGCCATTGTGTCGGTATTTTATACTATTTATTTCCATCACAGACAACCAGAGATTACAATGGGATATATAGACCAGGTAATCGAACCAGTGCTCAGTATCTCCCTTACAAGTCAGAATGCCACGTAACAGTCAACAGACGATGTATGGATGCATGTCACCACTAGATGGCTGTAGTTCCCTGTGCTTACAGCTGGTAAACATGACTACAGAACTTGTGGTTGATCTTGCTTGTTCTTGGTGTACGCATCACACCAGATTTCTATTTACTGCTAGGTGAACAGAATTAACTAACAGGTGTAAGGAAACCAGCCTGGGATCACGAGTTCAAGGAGGTACCACTAGCCTTTTATTTTATTTTCAACCACTGTTTGCAATCTTGGTTAAAGAGGCAATGATCGTTTCAACAACAACTTTGTAAAATCATTGTTACAAAAACCGTGATTAAGTTCTGCTACCCAGAACTATCACGCTCACCTCACCTTTCCCTTTTGCCTTGAAGATAAAGGTCTCTACCCCTTTCTCTGTTTAAAAGTGATTACCTCCTATTTCCCAGACGCTGAATGTCTCCCAGCGAGTTTTCGCTTCAGCATTAATGCAACAGATTCCCACGGTCTTTTCTCCCCAGTCCACCTCGTCTCACTTTCCTGTCTTCAATCGTTAACACTCATGTCACTAGCTATGTCATAAGTGACGCACGTTACACAGTGCTGGCAGCAACGCCGCCCCCGTACACAACACTGCAACCCTCCAAAACCTGCAATATGTTTTCAAGACTTTTGCACTTGTGATAGAGAGGTTGTTGGAGTGTAGGAGAGTAATGGCGGTGAGAAACTATTACTCCTGCTGCCTCTTCCTGGAGTCTACCTGTAGGGTATTCCGGGGATCAACGCCCCCGCGGCCAGGTCCACGACCAGGCCTCCCGGTGGATCAGGGCCTGATCAATCAGGCTGTTACTGCTGGCCGCACGTAGTCTAACGTACGAACCACAACCCGGCTGATCCGGCACTGACTTTGTATCTGTCCAGCTCCTCCTTGAAGGCAGCCAGGGGACTATTAGTAATCCCCCTTATGCATGGTGGGAGGCTGTTGAACAGTCTTGGGCCCTGGACACTTATGGTGTTTTCTCTTAGTGTACCAATGGCACCCCCACTTTTCATAAGGGGTATTTTGCACCGCCTGCCCAGTCTTTTACTTTCGTAGGGAGTGATTTGTGTGTGCAGATTCGGGACCATCACTTCTAGGTTTTCAAAGTGTACAATATATATATATATCTCGCCTGCTTTCCAGCGAGTACAAGTCAAGTACTTCCAAGCGTTCCCAGTAGTTGAGGTGCTTGACAGAACTTATATGTGCAGTACACTCTCTAGATCGGTAATTTCACCTGCTTTGAACGGAGATGTTAATGCACAGGGTGAAAAGGGTCATCACTGACTTTGCACCTCTCATTTTGAACGTTCTCATTATCCAGCCTATCATTTTCTTTGCAGCTGTGATCGTGGCATTGTTGTGATCCTTGAAAGTGAGATCCTCAGACATTACCGCTCGAAGGTCCCTCACATTATTTTTTTTGCTCTATTGTATGATCTGTAGTTACAGTTCATGAGGTTAACAAAGGAACTACAGCTAAAACAGTCAATGGACGCCGGTTCTGGCAGCTTATCAAACACACACGAAATTATGTGCGCGCGCGCGCGCGCACACACACACACACACACACACACACACACACGTAGAACATGCATACATGCATGCATACATATACACACACACAGGGCCAGGAGCTGTGAATCGATCCCTGCAACCACGTATAGGTGAGTACATACAAGACAAGTCATGGAGATGCCAGGAAGTATTTCTTCAGTCTGGGTGGTCGGAAACTGGAATGATCTCGATGAGAAAGAGGTGGAGGCAGGCTCGACACACAGCTTTATTAATAGCAAGTACGACAGGGTCCACGAGACAGAGAAACTGGCATAAGTCAGGTTAAGAGAGCAAGACCAGGATCTGAAAATCGACCCTTGAAACCACAAATAGGTTAGTACAAATAGGCGAGTGTAAACACGCCCCGCGCCCAGTCCCACCTACCGTCCACGTGCTCTTACTCTGTGTACAAGGACATTGTTTTTACAATACTGCTTCATCAATGTTCCACTGTAGTTTTTATACCATCACGTTCTTTGATTGTTACTCTGGATGCGTTATCACAGCTGCAATATCCACCTATGTAATAGCACTTCTAATTCCAGTTTTTTATTAGGATAGTGTGTGTGTGCGCGCGCGCGCGCCCCTATTTGTGCTCACCCATTTGTGGTTGCAGGGGTCTATTCGCAGCTCCTGGCCCCCGACTCCTCGCTACTCTCTCGCTGCTCCAAGAGATTTATCGTATCTTCTTACAGCTATGTATGGATCCTGCCTCCACTACATCACTCTCCGGATTATTCAACTTCCTGACAACTGTAAGCCTGAAGAAATACTTCCTAACATCCCTATGACTTATCTGAGTTTTTAACTTCCAGTTGTGTCCCCTTGTTCCTGTGTCCCATGTCTGAAACATTCTGGCACTGTCCCCCCCTTGTCAATTTCTCTCAGTATTTTATACGTCGTTATCATGTCTCCCCTATCCCTCCTGTCCTCCAGTGTCGTCAGGATGAGTTCCCTTAACCTTTCCTCAACTCCGAGACTAGTCTTCTTGCAAACTTTTTCACTTTTTCCAATTTCTTGACGTGTGAGACCATGTGTGGGTTCCACATTGCTGCTGCATACCCCAATATGGGCCTCACGTACAGTGTCGTGAATGATCATTAGATGTGTGTCCGCGCGCGAGTAACTACTCACTATTAACCACCCATTTCTAGCTACAGTGGCGTCGGTTTGTTCGTTGTATCTCGTCTTCAGTATTCTATTCATCAGATTTTTTTTTTTTTTACATTTCCAGTGGTTGCAGCACTTACTAGTTCCTCCTTTAACACATCCCCACTGGTACCCACTGCTTGATAAGAAAAAAATTTCCACTATCCTTTCCACTCCACTTTTGTTTGTATTTGCAACTGTGATCTTGTTATCCCTGTTCCATGTACTAAAAAATTTCGATCTACTGTACAAAGTCCTTCCAAGACCTTGTATATCATGTCTCCTCTTGCCCTGTCAGTCAACATGGGCAACTTTTCTGTTTTCAACCTCTGTCTCAGCTCACAGTGTTAAACAGCTGTTGTAGCTCTCCTTTGATCAATTTCTAACTTATTTAAAAAAAAAAATCAGGTGTTGGCAGCACACAAACAGCTGCAAGTTCCAATTTTGGCTCAATAAATGTTTAATAAGTCCACCAGCCATATATTCGAAAGCTATTTTCTAGTTTTCTAGGGTAGCTCGGCACTTTTAACTAGGATATTTTCACATTAATTGCCACTGAGATCTGCTCGAAAACGCTTTGGAACAAACGAACGTGTGTCAGTGTTTAGTACATTGTTTCGATCCTATTCAGAGACGATCTTCGTGAAGATTGTTATTCACAATGGCCCAGACATTTGACAATAGCTGGAACACTTCACAAAAATGACAAACAAAACAGGTTGCATGCACAATAATGGCTGGAACAATGCACAACAAACATAACTTTGACAAGAAACATTGCAAGATGTTTCGGTTCATTCTGAACCATTTCTCAAAAAGCAATTTGGGAAAAAAAACAAATGCAGTATAGTACGAACCTTTATTGGCAACGTCTGAGATCTGTTTTTGACTTGATACAGCCCAGTATGTGGGCGTAACGTTGTCAATAAAGAATCGTATCATGTACGCGTCTTCCCCACGGTGACGGTATTTTCTGCATTTCTCTCTAGACGACGTTAATGATTGACTTCGTGGTGACCTCCAGGTGATCTGGAGATGGATTCTTCTATATATATAAAGCATTAGAACCTCTGTTTTTCAGCGCTTTAAACGTATTCCGTGTCTAACATTATAACACACACACACACACACACACACACACACACACACACACACACACACACACACACACACACACACACAGTACCAAATTGCTACTGCCGTAACCAATTCACTCACAAACAACTGTTCTAAATCCATTATTCATATTCCGTAATTCATGTCTAAGTCGTTTCACATCAGCCAGGAGCATGAACGAATTTAGACGAAGGGGGGAAACATCTTCCCGTTATTTACGCTAAAGAATTTAGAGGAAGGAGAATGTGTTTGGTGCTTGGGGTAAACTGCTCAAACCTCACCATCGCGGCAAGGTGAACCAGCATCGGGAAGGGTTGACCTGGAGGTGATATGGATCGATTCCTAGCCTAGACAATTCTGCTAAGTGTTCGGTACACTAGGCGGGGTGAGGGACCACTGTTTATCCTGCTGCATAATGTAACAAGTGGCTACAATGTGTTCAGTGCTCACACCTGCCTACCACAGGCAAGCAGGTCAGGGTGTTCTACTACTTAGCCAGAGCGCAGGAGAAACTTTTCCAAAGCATAGATGTCAAAGTGTTGCACATGTGTCTTATTCCTATACTCGTCTGTGTTGTAATACCATTAACATAATAATCCGTGTCTGACATAGCAACACCACGGTATCTTGATGAAGAAGACATTGGCAACTTATTGCCAAGTTCTTATGCGTATTTATTATATATATATATATATATATATATATATATATATATATATATATATATATATATATATATATATATATATATATATATATGTCGTGCCGAATATGTAAAACTTGTCAATTAGCAAGAACTCATTTAAAATTAAGTCCTTTCTAAAAAAATTTCTTATACGTTTAAAGATATATTTTTTTCATTAATGTTAATGTAAAAATTTATAATTTTGCACTAAAAGAATCTTGGAAAACTTACCTAACCTTATTATAACAAGAGTAATTTATTTTAACCTAACCCAACTAAATATATTTTAGATTTGTTTACAATAATTTAATACTAAACAAACACAGTGAAATATATTTTTTTCGTTAGGTTGAGAATGATTTTGGCGAAATTATTCCATACACAAATTTTCGCTTGTTCTATATGGCAAGATGAACGTTGCTATTTAAGCCAAGATCGCAAGTTATGCCTATTCGGCACGACATATATATATATATATATATATATGCCGAATAGGTAAAAAAGGTCAATTACCAAGAATTCATTTAAAATTGTCCTTTCTAAAACTTTCTCAAATATGTTTAAAGATATATTTTTTTTAATTTATGTTAATGTAAAAATTAATAATTTTGTACCAAAAGAACCTTAGAAAACTTACCTAACCTTATAAGAAGCGCAACTTAATTTAGCCTAAACCAATAACTTTACAATAATTTAATAAAAAATAAACAATGAAATTATTTTTTTCGTTATCTCAGAACGATTTTTGGAAAATTACTGCATACACAAATTTTCACTTGCCATATTTGGCAAGAAGAGCGTTGCTGTTTAAGGCAAAATCGCAAGTTTTACATACATACATATATATATTGTTGCCTCCATCAGTGTGTGTGCTTGAATGATAAACACAATGGAAGTGAGTAACTGTCAAGGCCGAGGGACTGAACACCTCAAACTCTCTAGTCTTACTATCTCTGGTATATTGGTCACTTCTGTATTCACCTGGAGTCTGCCGTGCAGGCAAGACGTGCCTGAAATAAATATTGCAGCAGTGTCTTAGTTCTTAAAAATTATTAGGTAGGATTAGATGAATTTGCAACATCAGGTAATAAGTGTACTTCGGAGTAAAACTCAAATTTTGCCATAGTTATTCAGATATATATATATATATATATATATATATATATATATATATATATATATATATATATATATATATATATATATATATACTATATATACATATATATATATATGTCGTGCCGAATAGGCAGAACTTGCGATCTTGGCTTAAATAGCAACGCTCATTTTGCCATATAGGACAAGTGAAAATTTGTGTATGCAATAATTTCGTCAAAATCATTCTGAACCTAACGAAAAAAAATATATTTCATTGTGTTTGTTTAGTATTAAATTACTGTAAATAAATCTAAAATATATTTAGTTGGGTTAGGCTAAAATAAATTGTTCTTGTTATAATAAGGTTAGGTAAGTTTTCTAAGATTCTTTTGGTGCAAAATTATAATTTTTTACATCAACATTAATGAAAAACATATATCTTTAAACGTATAAGAGAAAATTTTAGAAATGACTTGATTTTAAATGAGTTCTTGCTAATTGACCAGTTTTACATATTCGGCACGAGATATTATATATATATATATATATATATATATATATATATATATATATATATATATATATATATATATATATATATATATATATATATATATATATAATTCCAATAACTTATTTTTAAGAGGAGTTCGGCTTGTCTGAGTGCCTAAAAGCACAGCTCTTATCAGAGTTGTTGCCGGCATCTTGAGTCAGGTCATGACCCCTTTCAGATACGAGGACGTAAACAATGAAGTCTTCACCATAGTCACTCGCTCTCAGATTATTTTACAAGTTTATTCTAGGCTTGATTTAGCTAACCACATGCGAGACATGTTTGCCTCTGTTTCCAAAGATGAACCTGCTGTTTACAAACCTTCTCACACGGTTATAAACGGAAAGGCTTACTTCTGTTCACCAGTCTAGGGATTTGGTGAAACAAAAACTGAAAATGCACCAATCTCTCCTGAATTAAGACACTGTGTACCAATATAATTAGCGTATGCACGAGAAATGGCCATAATATAGACATAACTGAAGTAATGCTTGATTACAAGCCTGTAACTCTGTATACCAAATGTAAGTTAAATCCACAAATGATTATTACATCACCTGACCTAAACATACAATATACGAAGAAAAACGGAGCTCCTGACACGTATTAAGTGTGTAACTCGGTTGTACACGACCTAAGTCAATCCAGTGCGTGTGTGTGCGTGCAGGGATAGCAACTATTTGATGAACTAGACACACATGTAACACCTGGGTATCTTTATTCTGGAGACGTTTCGCCAACCAGTGGCTTTATCAGAATAAAAATGTCCAGGTGTTTCTTGTGTGTTTAATTCATCAACTTATCGGTATTTTATATAATTTAGGTTACAATCCCAACTAGTCAAAGACTAAACCCACAAAACTGCAGTGTGTGTAGACGCAAACAAGGAAATCACAGACTACGTCCATTCAATCTTAACACAGGCCGAGTCCACAATGCTAGGCAGTTAGTCTTCTCACTACTAAGTCTAGACTGTATGTGTGTGGTATGTTATGGATACGATGAGCAACAGACTGGTGACCCCTAGCTTCTATAGTAATACATATTCCAAATCGGACAGACTACACAACCAAAGTTCTGCACTGCACCTAGTAGCGATCAGTGAAGAGGCGGGGCCAGGAGCTCGGACTCGACCCCCGCAACCTCAACTAGGTGAGTACAACTAGGTGAGTACTGGACATTACAGCCAGGGACTACATAGGTAGATAACGGCAATCCTTTTCTACCAGTGCATTTTTTTTTCTCAACCAGGACTGAAGTTTACACACAAGTCATAGGCAGTATGGAGATAACCAAGGCTCTCGGCAAAGTTTATAAAATTGACATAAGCTACAGACAAGACAATGTTCAGAAGTTGTAAGTCACAAAAGTGACTATTTTTTGTGTGAGAGCGAGAGAGAGTGTGATGTAGTTCAGCTGGGCTTGTGAGGTCTCTTGGAAGACCTAATTTAACCAATTATATGGTCACACCTTGCCTTGGCAAACGTCTGTAGCCACGCCCACGTCTGAGGTCTTTTGTTCTTGACGGCGTCAGACCTAGGCGTCAGGTCGTACACGTGGTTGTGGAGGGTGCTTGGACCACCATAAAAGCCCAAGGAAGAGCATGATCAGGAGATTCGAGCGGAGCTGCTGCTGGGGTGAAGAGCTCCTGAGCAGAGACTTCGAGCGGAGCTGCTGCTGGGGTGCAGGGCTCGGGAGAAGGCTGCTGAAGTCTCTGGAGGAGACTGTTGGAGGCATTGGGCAGAGTACTGGCTTGGCGCAGTACTCGTGCTGTGTAGGTCTTGGGACCTGTGGCTTAGTTCCTGTGATGAACTGCCCTCTGAACTATATTGTAAGTTACATTCATTTTGGTCAAGTTGATTGTATTCCCTGTCTCACTGCTTATACATACCATCCCGTTTATCTAAACCACAATAATGTTCTCCTGTTCCCAAATATATTATTGTACAAGGACTTAATAATAAACTGTGTTTGAGTAGAATAGTAATATTCACTGTCCCCGTTATTTTCTCCATTTATTTATGTTTAGTTAAAGTAGTGAGAGGGTGAGTAGTGTGGAGTGCGAGGGTAGAGTAATGAGAGGTGAAGTTGTAGTCACCAGTGACCTCACATTACCTACCTACAGCTCGCCTCTCCTGTCATCTACCTACCTCCGCACTCATCCCTCCTACTGCCTCGCCTGTCACCTACCTACTGACTCCCTCCCATTACCCCCCATATTCCCCTAATCATTACCCCCCTACATGACAAGAGCGAGAGAGCGAGCGAGCGAGAGAGCGAGCGAGAGAGCGAGCGAGAGAGCGAGAGAGAGAGCGAGAGAGAGAGCGAGAGAGAGAGCGAGAGAGAGCGAGAGAGAGCGAGAGAGAGAGAGAGAGAGAGTGAGACTGTTAATGGAGACAGAGCAACTGCTTGTCATCCTTCCCTGGTTGGCAGCAAAACACCAGCTGACCTCTTAACTAGTGTAGGCAGGGCTTAACGCTAGCTATGTAAATAATCCAAACCAGCAACACACCTTCCTCAGGCACACTCAGCATCACGAATTAATATCACATTTATTACACATTATAAAAGTGGTAAACAGACGGGGAAAAAAGTGATTTATTACATCCAAGGACCTGGTCATCATTCGCTGCTGACAACATCACTTGCTATAATAACAAACATTAAGCATTAGTAATTTACCGCTACACAAACACTAAACAATATACTTATGTATATTATACCAGAGTTACATTATTCGGGGATACGTTAAATTACTTTTGGTTGTACTGAATTAGATTGGAAATACATATTTTAGATTAAGTTAAGGGACAGTGGAAAACAATGACAATGGCAGATTCTGGTTAGGGTAGACTAAGGTAAAACTATGATCACAGTGATAGACTATGGCACAGATAGTAACTATGGTAACTAAATGCTTTCATTGGCAATGGTAGACTATGGCAACAACAGACTTTACACATATACTCTCCGGTAGGTTATAACAACAGTAGACGATAGTAACTATATACTTACATTGGTATACTACGGCTAGGGTAGACTCTGGTAACTATATGCTAACTCCTGCTTTACCTCAGGGCTTCCCTACTCTACCTCAGGGCACTCATACACTGCCTCAAGCCTGCCCCCCCTTATCCACTCAAAAAAAAAAAAGCAGCACCCATATATGTTAATTCATCTGTGATTATATCATTCTTATCTGACATGTGGTTGATTACTTGCTGCTGCTCATGACCACTACTACTACTGCTGCTGCTCATGACTACTACTACTACTGTTGCTGCTCATAACTACTACTACTACTACTACTACTACTGCTGCTGCTGACTACTACTACTACTGTTGCTGCTCATAACTACTACTACTACTGCTGCTCATGACTACTACTACTACTGTTGCTGCTCATAACTACTACTACTACTACTACTGCTGCTGATGACTACTACTACTACTGCTGCTGATTACTACTACTACTACTATTGCTGCTGCTGCTCATGACTACTACTACTACTATTGCTGCTGCTGCTCATGACTACTACTACTACTACTACTACTGCTCATGACTACTACTACTACTACTGCTGCTGCTGCTGCTCATTACTACTACTACTACTGCTGCTGCTGCTCATGACTACTACTACTGCTGCTGCTGCTGCTGCTG
Organism: Cherax quadricarinatus; assembly: GCF_038502225.1. Lineage (NCBI taxonomy): Eukaryota > Metazoa > Arthropoda > Malacostraca > Decapoda > Parastacidae > Cherax > Cherax quadricarinatus. Next base: position 17,847,659 of record NC_091352.1, on the reverse strand, counting down.
CTGCTGCTGCTGCTGCTGCTGCTGCTGCTCATGACTACTACTACTGCTGCTGCTGCTGATGATTACTACTACTGCTGCTGCTGCTGCTGCTGCTGCTGCTGCTCATGACTACTACTACTGCTGCTGCTGCTCATGACTACTACTACTACTGCTGCTCATGACTGCTACTACTACTACTACTGCTGCTGCTGATGATGACTACTACTACTACTACTACTACTGCTGCTCCTACAGCTTCTGTTGGTGCTACTGTTGCTGCTACTGCCGGTCCTGTTGCCGTTCCTGCTGTTGTTAACGTGTTGTCCTACATACCATCCCCTACGTCCCTTATCTTTCCTTACCCGTCTACCCATACATGTGCATCAACCCCTATCCCCTCCCATCTGTCCCTCCTCCCTTTCCTGCTTGTTATTTCTCACCCATCTCCCACATGTTGGTTTGCTCGCCTCCCCTACACCCACCCCCAGCCTTCACTCCATGTCCCATCTTCGTTCACTTTCCTTATGTCTTGTCTTTCACCACTCTTACGTCTAACACTCCTTTCCATCCTCCCCCCCCCTCTCTCTCTCTCTCTCTCTCTCTCTCTCTCTCTTCTTCCTCCTCTCTTTTTAGTCCTTCAATCGTAAGACAATCTTAGAATACTGTAGTTCCTACGTAATAGTAACTCCATTTCTGCCGTAGCAACTGAACTTACCAAGGCATGCTTGGCGATGCTCCAGTGATCGTACACTTGTCATTACCTTGTGTATGAAACCAATCTTGTATGATGGAACATGAAGAGGGAAACATAACTCGCTTTTGTTTCCACTATGAATTATTACAGAACAGAATAACCGCACACTGTCAAAAACTCAATTTTTTTTTAATATAAAATATTAAAATGGCCACTTCCTCATTGTTCACCTCCCGTCGTTTCTAACCATCCTGGTACTCCCCATTCCCGTGTGTTCCCAGCACTCTTCCTAACATTCAACTGAATTCTCTTTCGCTTTCTACTTTTCACGTCTCCACTTCTCTGACCTTTATAGTACTAGAAAACAGTTATAACCCTCCCCCATCCCGACACACACACACACACACACACACACACACACACACACACACACACACACACACACACACACACACAAATGTGTACGATGTCATCTATTGGTCGCTTGCTATCTTGGGTCATACATTTTCTTTCCCCTCACCAATAGCCCCATTTACAGCAGCAACCATAGGTTTCGATTTGGAGCCTAGTTCCTAGGCCCCTTGTGTATCCATAATATCTTCCGTTACCGTCCACAGGATGGCTATGGGGTGCGCAGTAAACAATATAATCGGCACAAACGGGTCTCCTTGACAGAGAGCTCAAAAGCGTACAAGAAAGACTAACCACAAGACGCCAAGTACACATCAGTGTGGTTATGTAACCCATTTACAGAAAACATTGGAATTACATATTAACCATGTAACCTCAGCAATGTATGTGAACCAGTTTCCGACATTATATACCTTATATTGGATGTATCTTGCAATATGCATCACCAGTATGGAACCCACACCTGATCAATCATGCAATAAAAACTCTAGAAGAGCCAATGATTTGCAACGAGGTCGGTCCCGGAGCAGAGGTATGAACTACGAGGAACTAAAACCCAATTTAACAACCCCAGAGGGGAGATACGTTCATGACATACGAAGTACTCTGAAGGCCTAGATAGTGCAGACAGGGGCAAACTATTCTGAGATAAAAGGAGCCGAGACACACACAAGTTGAAGACAGAACAGCCTCGGTGAACAGGGACTGTGGGGTTTGTGAAGCACTGGAACCAGCCAGTTCTTAACCATTAATATGAAATAACACTTACTTTCTCACGCTAAATATAATGCGACTTTAATTAAAATGAACAAGATATTTCAAATTACTCGACACATGTGCGACACTTCATCTTTATTAACGAAACGTTTCGCCTAAGTAGCAGGCTTCTACAATCTAATGTCCCGTACCTCGATTGTCAGAGCACTCGGCTCACACACGGAGGTTCGTGGTTAGATCCCCGGTACGCATATAAATATTACAGTGGTTTTCCTTAGGACACCTGCTGTCCCTGCTCACCTAGCATTAAAATAGTTGCCTGGGTGTTAGTCGACTGGTGTGGGTCGCATTCTGGGGATAAAACTAAGCTAATTTGCCTTAAATGCTCTGCATAATAAGGGGTATTCTATATAATACCATATAACTGATGTCAGCTAGGCCTGTATACCTTGAGCATGTACTTATAGAAACACTGATATTAATACAGGATCAATGATACCTACTCACAATGAGCCCAACAATCACAGTAAACACGAAGATCAATCACAATGAGCCCAATAATCACATTGAGCCCAGTGACGTCGATAAAGTTGGCTCACTTTGCCCTCCTGAGGTGCCCAAGGGAACCCCTGTCTCGAGGGGAACACTGCTTCTCCCCCCCACATACATAACAGGGGACACCATTATTGACCACCCCTCACATTATATCCTCCTCCCCTCAAGTGCTAGAAACATGCACATAAAACTGAGAATCATGCACATAAAACAACCATGTACATAAAACAATCATGTACATAAAACAATCATGCACATAAAACAATCATGCACAAAACAATCATGCACATAAAACAACCATGTACATAAAACAATCATGCACATAAAACAATCATGCACATAAAACAATCATGCACATAAAACAATCATGCACAAAATCATGCACATAAAACAATCATGCACAAAACAATCATGCACATAAAACAATCATGCACATAAAACAATCATGCACATAAAACAACCATGTACATAAAACAATCATGCACATAAAACAATCATGCACATAAAACAATCATGCACAAAACAATCATGCACATAAAACAATCATGCACATAAAACAACCATGTACATAAAACAATCATGCACATAAAACAATCATGTACATAAAACAATCATGCACATAAAACAATCATGCACATAAAACAATCATGCACAAAACAATCATGCACATAAAACAACCATGTACATAAAACAATCATGCACATAAAACAATCATGTACATAAAACAATCATGCACATAAAACAATCATGCACATAAAACAATCATGCACAAAACAATCATGCACATAAAACTGAGAATCATGCACATAAAACAATCATGCACATAAAACAATCATGCACATAAAACAATCATGCACATAAAACAATCATGCACAAAACAATCATGCACATAAAACTGAGAATCATGCACATAAAACAATCATGCACATAAAACAATCATGCACATAAAACAATCATGCACATAAAACAATCATGCACATAAAACAATCATGCACATAAAACAATCATGCACATAAAACAATCATGTACATAAAACAATCATGCACAAAACAATCATGTACATAAAACAATCATGCACATAAAACAATCATGTACATAAAACAATCATGTACATAAAACAATCATGTACATAAAACAATCATGCACACTAAATCATGTACATAAAACAATCATGCACATAAAACAATCATGCACATAAAACAATCATGCACATAAAACAATCATGCACATAAAACAATCATGCACACAAAACAATCATGCACACAAAACAATCATGCACACAAAACAATCATGCACATAAAACAATCATGTACACAAAACAATCATGCACATAAAACAATCATGCACATAAAACAATGTACACAAAACAATCATGCACATAAAACAATCATGCACACAAAACAATCATGCACACAAAACAATCATGCACACAAAACAATCATGCACATAAAACAATCATGCACACAAAACAATCATGCACACAAAACAATCATGCACACAAAACAATCATGCACACAAAACAATCATGCACATAAAACAATCATGCACACAAAACAATCATGCACATAAAACAATCATGCACACAAAACAATCATGCACATAAAACAATCATGTACACAAAACAATCATGCACATAAAACAATCATGCACATAAAACAATCATGCACATAAAACAATCATGCACACAAAACAATCATGCACACAAAACAATCATGCACACAAAACAATCATGCACATAAAACAATTATGCACATAAAACAATCATGCACACAATCATGCAGTAGCTCCTGATTGAGTTGGCATTTGCGCAGTGTTGACGTGTACTTGGCTCTGTGAAGACCTGTTTGCGCGCTCTCTAGAATTGAAGATGCCCTCCATCGAGCAACTTTACCAACAGCTTAAGGAAGAATTGAGGTTGGCGAATTTGGAAATTAGGCGATTGACCGAGGAAAACAAGAAGATTCGTAGTAGTCCTCCTGTTTTGAGTCCTCAGGTCAAGAAGGGAAACTGGTCAGTGGCTGGACAGCAGGGAAAGAAGTTGACGATCAAGAAGACGAATGGAAAGGTAGAAACGAGGAAGAAGAAAGAGACTGCCGTGGAAACTGTTGTGGAAACATCCAATACATTCTCAGTGCTACCCGACGAATGTGAGTTGACTACTGGGAACGACACGACGAAAGACATTAAGGAAGGTAAGAATATTGTTGTTGTTGGGGACAGCCAAGTTAGGTATATGGATAGGGCGTTCTGCTTGAAGGACAGGAGTAGGAGACAGAGAGTTTGCTTTCCTGGGGCTGGGATGGAGGATATTGTTAGCCGTCTGGATGACATCATGAGAGGTAATGGGAGCAATCCTATTATCTGTCTCAGTGCTGGAGGCAACGATGTTGGCAGACGTAGGAGTGAGGACCTGATTAGCAGGTATAGGTCAGCAATAGAAATAATTAGAAGTAAGGGTGGGAACCCTCTCATATGTGGTATTTTGCCAAGGAGGGGAGTTGGAAGTGAATGGTTGTCCAGGGCAATTGGTGTCAATTGCTGGCTGGACAAATACTGTAAGGAAAATGCGGTAACATTCATTGACAACTGGGACCTCTTCTATGGCAGAAATGACATGTATGCTAGGGATGGGGTTCACTTATCTAGGTGTGGGGTGGGAGCACTGGCAACTGCAGTGGAGGGAGCAGTTAGGACTTTAAACTAGAAATAGTTAGTGGTATGGGTTTTGGCAGGAAAACAGTGAAGTCCCAGTGTAGTAATATTACGAGTTCTAGGGAAACTAGTAATAATAAGAACGAGATAGATATTGAAAAGCCAGGGACCTTGGGTGATAAGGACAGTAATAGGTTTAGTAGAAAAATAGAAATGAGCAGGAAGGGTAAAGAGAAAGGAGAGTCTTTCAATGTTTATTATGCTAATTGCCGTAGTGCTAGGAATAAGATGGACGAGTTGAGATTAGTTGCTGGTGTAGGTAACATTGATGTATTTGCCTTAACTGAGACGTGGTTTAATTCAAAAAGTCGGGACATGCCTGCGGAATGTCATATTCAGGGTTTTAAATTGTTCCAAGTAGATAGAAGTATTGGGAGGGGGGGGGGGGTGGCATTGTATGTCCGAGATCGCTTGAACTGTTGCATAAAAACGGGTATTAAGTCTGAAGTAACACATACAGAGTCTGTTTGGATAGAATTTTCAGAGGGGCATGAAAAACTGATTTTAGGAGTGATATACCGTCCCCCTAACTTAGATAGGGACTAAGGGAAACTACTATGGGAGGAAATTGTTAAGGCCACAAGGCACGATAATGTAGTAATTCTAGGAGACTTTAACTTTAGTCATGTTGATTGGAATTTCTTGACTGGGAATTTAGAATCGTACGACTTCTTAGAAGTATTTCAGGATTGTTTTTTGAAGCAGTTTGTGACAGAACCTACAAGGGGAAATAACCTGCTTGACTTAGTTATGGCAAACAATGAATCCCTTGTTAATAATTTAGAAATTTCAGAGGAACTGGGTGCTAGCGACCACAAATCAATTACATTTAGCATTGAATGGAAGTACGATAGTAGCGATAACTCAGTAACAGTCCCAGATTTTCGCTTAGCAGATTACGATGGGCTTAGAGAACACTTATCATCTGTTGACTGGGGTAACGAAGAGAGCTATCAATATGACAGTTTTCTGAACACTATACATGCTGCTCAAAGAGCGTTTATCCCATATAAAGAAATTAGATCAAATAGAAATGACCCAAAATGGATGAATAATAGGCTCAAATATCTACTAGGGCATAAGAAAGGAATTTATAGGCGTATCAAAAGAGGTGAGGGTCATCTTATGAATCAGTATATTGACATTAAGAGGGACATTAAAAAGGGGATAAGAAAAGCTAAAAGGGACTATGAAATTAAAGTTGCTAGGGATTCTAAAACTAACCCAAAAAGTTTTTTCCAAGTCTATAGAACAAAAGTTAGAGATAAGATAGGTCCCCTTAAAAATAACTATGGGCACCTTACTGACAATGAGAATGAAATGTGCTTGATTTTAACTATTTTCTCTCAGTTTTTACACAGGAAGACACTAACAATATTCCAGTAATTAATTTTTACAGTGGGCTAGAAGAAGATAAATTATGTAACATCACAGTCACTAGTGAGATGGTTGTGAGGCAGATAGACAGACTGAAGCAAAATAAGTCGCCGGGTCCTGATGAGGTTTTTTCAAGGGTTCTTAAGGAATGCAAAATGGAACTCTGTGAACCATTAACTAATATTTTTAATTTATCTCTTCAAACAGGTGTAGTGTCTGATATGTGGAAGATGGCTAATGTAACTCCTATTTTTAAAACAGGGGACAAGTCGTTACCGTCAAATTACGGCCCAATAAGCCTGACCTCAATTGTAGGCAAATTACTAGAGTCAATTATAGCTGAGATTATAAGAAGCCATCTCGATAAGCATAGCTTGATTAATGATACTCAGCATGGATTCACAAGAGGCCGGTCTTGTCTAACTAATTTATTAACTTTCTTCAGTAAAGCTTTTGAGGCTGTTGACCACAATAAAGAATTTGATATTATTTACTTAGATTTTAGTAAGGCTTTTGATAGAGTTCCGCACCATAGACTGTTAAAGAAAGTGGCAGCTCATGGCATTGGGGGAAAAGTGCTCTCGTGGATCGAGTCATGGCTCACTGACAGGAAGCAGAGAGTGTCCATAAATGGGGTTAAATCCGAGTGGGGATCTGTAACAAGTGGCGTTCCACAGGGATCAGTCTTGGGCCCGTTGTTATTTATAATATATATCAATGATCTTGATGAGGGAATTACTAGTGATATGAGCAAATTCGCCGATGACACAAAGATAGGTAGGATAATTGATTCAAACGTAGATGTTAGGGAACTTCAGGAGGATTTAAACAAACTCTATTCTTGGTCAGAAAAGTGGCAGATGCAGTTCAATGTAGATAAATGCAAGGTTCTGAAGCTTGGGAGTGCCCATAACCCTAGTACTTATAAATTAAATGATGTAGAACTTAGCCATACAGATTGCGAAAAGGACTTGGGGGTTATGGTGAGCAGCAACCTTAAACCAAGACAGCAATGCCTAAGCGTACGTAATAAGGCAAATAGATTACTGGGATTTATATCAAGAAGTGTAAGCAACAGAAGTCCAGAGGTCATACTGCAGCTTTATACATCATTAGTAAGGCCTCACCTTGATTATGCAGCTCAGTTCTGGTCTCCGTATTACAAAATGGACATAAATTCGTTAGAAAACATTCAGCGTAGGATGACTAAATTAATACATAGCATCAGAAATCTTCCTTATGAAGAAAGATTGAAGACTCTTAAGTTACATTCACTTGTTAGACGAAGAATGAGGGGAGACCTGATCGAAGTGTATAAGTGGAAGATAGGTATTAATAAAGGGGATATTAATAAGGTCTTGAGGATGTCTCTCCAAGAGAGAACCCGCAGTAATGGATTTAAATTAGATAAGTTTAGATTTAGAAAGGACATAGGAAAGTATTGGTTTGGAAATAGTGTAGTTGATGAGTGGAACAGTCTACCTAGTTGGGTTATTGAGGCTGGGACTTTGGGTAGTTTCAAATCTAGGTTGGATAAGTACATGAGTGGGAGGGGTTGGATTTGAGTGGGACTTTCACATCAGAGCTTATTTCTTGGGTGGCATTGAAAATTGGGTTTGTCAAATGTTTTGTTAGTGGGATGAATTGTAAAGGACCTGCCTAGTATGGGCCAGCAGGCCTCCTGCAGTGTTCCTCCTTTCTTATGTTATGTTCTTATGTAAACAATCATGCACATAAAACAATCATGCACATAAAACAATCATGCACATAAAACAATCATGCACATAAAACAAAGTTACAAAGATATATGTGAAGATATATAAGGGGGAAGGGGGGAGGGGAGTGGGGTTGGTAGAGGGGGAGAAGGGGGAGTGGGGAAAGGGAAGAGTGGGGAAAGGAGAGAGTGGGGAAAGGAGAGAGTGGGGAAAGGAGAGAGTGGGGAAAAGGGAGCGAAGATGAGTGTGTGCGGGGAGATGAAAGGGAGTGGAGTAACTGGAAAGACTAAAATAAACTAGGAAGTATAGAGAAATTTAGTGAGAAGGAGGTACAGAGAATTGAAATTTACTATTTTATATATATATATATATATATATATATATATATATATATATATATATATATATATATATATATATATATATATATATATATATATATATATATATATATATATATATATATATATATGTCGTGCCGAATATGTAAAACTGGTCAATTAGCAAGAACTCATTTAAAATTAATTCCTTTCTAAAATTTTCTCTTATACGTTTAAAGATATACTTTTTTCATTAATGTTGATGTAAAAATTTATAATTTTGCACCAAAAGAAACTTAGAAAACTTACCTAACCTTATTATAACAAGCGCAATTTATTTTAGCCTAACCCAACTAAATATATTTTAGATTTGTTTACAATAATTTAATACTAAACAAACACAGTGAAATATATTTTTTTCGTTAGGATTAGAATGATTTTGGCGAAATTATTGCATACACAAATTTTCACTTGTCCTATATGGCAAGATGAACGTTGCTATTTAAGCCAAGATCGCAAGTTCTACCTATTCGGCACGACATTATATATATATATATATATATATATATATATATATATATATATATATATATATATATATATATATATATATATATATATATATATATTTATATATTTATATATATGTGTGTGTGTGAAAAATGTAATTCTAAATCTTCCAAAATAATAAATCGATGCAACACTCGTGCAGCTTTCAACAATTCTCTCTCAGTTAAGTGCTAATTCGAAGATAATTTTCCACTATAAATTATATGGACGTGTATATGTTCGCAAATGTGTGTGTACACTCACCTTGTTGTGGTTACGTGTGAGTGTTCTCACCTAATTCACCTAATTGTGGTTGCAGGGGTCGATTCATAGCTCCTGGCCCCGCCTCCTCATTGGTCAATGACTAGGTCCACTCTCTCCATGTTCCATGAGCTTTATCATATCTCTTCTTGAAGCTATGTATGGATCCTACCTTAACTACATCACTCCTGATCATTCCACTTCCTGACAATTCTGTAACTGAAGAAATACTTCCTAACGTCCCTGTGACTCATCTGAATATTCAATTTCCAGTTGTGACCCCTTGTTGCTGTGTCCCATCTCTGAAATATCTTGTCCCTATCCACTTTGTCCCTCTCAGTATTTTATATGTCGTTATCATGTCCCCCCTGTCCCTCCTTTCCAAGGTTGTCAGGTCGATTTCCCTTTAACCTCACCTCGAAGGACATGCCCCTTAGCTCCGGGACTAGTCTTGTTTCAAACACTTTCACTTTCTCTAATTTCTTGACGTGCTCGACCATGTGTGGATTCCAAACTGGTGCTGCATACTCCAATATGGGTCTGATGTACACGGTGTACAGAGTCTTGAACGATTTTTTACTGAGGTGTCGGAACGCTATTCTTAGGTTTGCCAGGCACCCATATGCTGCAGCAGTTATTTGCTTCATGTTCGCCTCAGGAAATATGCTCGGTATTATACATACCCCAAGATTCCCAATCTTCACGACTTTGAACTTGGTGGGATTAAACCCCAGGAGCCAGTTGCTGGACTAGGTCTGTAGTCTGTCCAGATCCCTTTGTAGTCCTGCCTGATCCTCATCCGATTTGAATTCTAATCATTAGCTTCACATCGTCTGCGAACAGGGACACTTCTGAGTACCTTCCGTCATGTCATTCATATGTACCAAAAACGGCACCGGTCCTAGGACTGACCCCTGTGGAACCCCGCTCATCATAGGCGCCCACTCTGACATCTCTTCATGTACGATGACTCGCTGCTGTCTTCCCGACTGGTATTCCCTGATCCACTGCAGTGCCTTCCCTGTTATCCCTATGTGGTCCTCCAGATTTTGCACTAACCTGTTGCATGGAACTGTGTCAAATGCCTTCTTACAGTCCATGAAAACGCAATCTGCCCGCTCCTCTCTCTTGTCTTATTGCTGTCACCCTGTCATAGAACTCTAGTAGGTTTGTGAGACACGATTTCCCGTCCCTGAAACCGAGCTGGCTGCCGTTGATAAGCTTATTCCTTTCTAGGTGTTCCACTACTCTTCTCCTGATCATCTTCTCCATGACTTTGCATACTATACATGCTAATGACACTGGTCTTTAGTTTAATGCTTCGTGTCTGTCTCCTTTTTTAAAAATTGGGACTATATTTGCTGTCTTCCACACCTCTGGTAGTCGCCCTGTATCTATAGGTGTGTGTGTGTGTGTGTGTGTGTGTGTGTGTGTGTGTGTGTGTGTGTGTGTGTGTGTTTTCTCGCCGATCTATGATTGTATGGGTCGATTCCCAGCTCTTGGCTCTACTTCTTAACTGGCTAGTACAGCGTTTATTCCCTCCTGGCTTCACTGGTCCCGTCATACCTATTCTTAAATGTATGTATGGAGTCTACTTGCACCACCAGGGCGTCTTCACCAGTGTGAGGAGAAAACCAAGATAAGACGGAACACACAGGCAGTGTAAATGAAATGAAGATAACATTATTTACTCTCACAAATATACACCAGGATGTATACGAATCATATATATATATATATATATATATATATATATATATATATATATATATATATATATATATATATATATATATATATATATATAATTATTACTATCGTCTTAATATACACCACTGGATATACATGAACGTGCACATGACATACATTCACATGACAGCTATTATGTTTAAAGAAGACATTTAGTATTTCCAAACAAGTTACGAGTAAACAGAGGCTAGAACCGAGACACTGTCAATAACAGGTCTTATGCTGTAACATCCAGCAACAATTTCGTGCGTTCGTATGTGTGTGCACGCAAACACACGCATACACACGCAAGCGCACGTTTATACCTTTACGCAGCAGTAAGAATCCAAACCCTCATTGCGAGGTACCACGTGGAAAATGATCATCAACGCAGGACGCATCAACGCACACCACGCACGCGCCTGCGAGGGGAGTGCGAGGGGAAGAGACGTAGTAACCGGCAAATCATATATTGATACACACAACCTGAGCTGCCGGGAGATTTTACGACATAATACAGTTTGATGGACCTCCTCCCCTCTCTCTCCCTACTCATCTACCCCCCTCCTCTTCCCTTGCCACCTTCCCCTGCCAAAATCCCTCTACCCCCTACATCCTCCCCTCTGCCACATCCGGTGATTCCCTAAACAGATAACGTTCTGGTATAACACTAAGGTCTACTATGAGTATCAACTTTCCATGTTGGTATATGAAACAGAGGCAGAGGTTTACACTCGTCATTACTGACACACCGAGTTGTCTGTGTGGTTGACATCCTGATGATATTAAACTATTAGAAGGTTTAATATCACCAGTCTACAGGAGAGGTTCAAAACAGACGAGCCGTCAGTGAAATTCACCTTGGAAGAGGAGCGTGAGGAAAAGTTTTCAAAGAGTGATGCAAGGGGTGGTCAATGGTGTTTAGGCACCTCTAGGACAAGTGCTCATACTAATACACAATAAGTATTTGCCAAACTTTCCTTACCTTCCCCATATCATGACTGCAAAAGGCGTGCACTTTGTAACAACACCAAGACAACCACAGACAGGTTCATTATTCTTCATCAGTGTGAGGTTTGAGACTAATATAACCAGTGGAGTGTCCAAAAACACGCTTGAAGTTGAAGGAGATTACTTATGCAACATTTTGGAATCTTTATTGACGAAAAGTTTCGTCAGCCAGTAGCTTCTTCAGTCTAATACAGTCCTTCCAACATCCCACCAGGTCACCATCTGGAAAAGACTCGGGCTGGGTGGAACAAGACCGGTGAACCTACTGCAGTTCCAACATCAAGTGAACAAGCACTCTGCAGGCAGGCATCCGATTCAACTAGGACCAGAGTAAAGGCTGGCTGTGACCAATGGAACCCTGGCTTCAGTTAACCAACAGCATGGAATATCCCGTAAATCATGAACTGTCCAGGAAATAGTTGTGGTGTAAAGCGTAGCATTTATGGTGGCAGAGGTATAGGAATAGCTCTAGTAGCAGAGGTCAAAAATTCTACTTACCTATGTATTCAAGGCGGCAGCAAGGCCAAAGGTGGAGGAAGAGATTAACACCAAATACTACTATATTATCCAAGCTCCTACTATCTAGTCAAGTAGACGTAGTCTATATAAAGACAAATAGCCTCAATATAGGTCGTGAAACCTACTATTTGCTTTTACCATAAACTCTTTCTCTTTCCTTTACATTCATTACATTCCTACAACATTAACACCCCTCCATCAGAGTGCAGACATTGTACTTCCCAACTCCAGGACTCTAAGTCCGGCCTGCGGGTTTCCCTGAATCCCTTCATAAATATTGCCCTGTTCACACTCCAACAGCACGTCAAGTCCTAAAAATCATTTGTCTCCATGCGCTCCTAACACGCTCACGCATGCTTGCTGGGAGTCCAAGCCCTTCTCGCACACAAAACCTTTACCCCCTCCCTCCAACTTTTCCTAGCCCGACCTCTACCCTGCCTTTCCTCCACTACAGATTTATACACTCTCGAAGTCATTCTATTTTGTTCCATCCTCTCTACATGTCCGAACCACCTCAACAACCCCTCCTCAGCCCTCTGGATAATAGTTTTGGTAATCCTGCACCTCCACCTAATTTCCAAACTACGAATTCTCTGCATTATGTTCACACCACACAGTGCCCTCAGATACGACATCTTCACTGCCTCCAGCCTTCTCCTTATTGTAACATTCACCACCCACGTATCACACACATATAAGAGCATTGGTATAACTATACTCTCATACATTCCCCTCTTTGCTTCCATGGACAAAGTTCTTTGTCTCCACAGACTCCTCAGTGCACCACTCACCTTTTTCCCCTTGTCAATTCTTTGATTCACCTCATCTTTCATAGACCCATCTGCTGACACGCCCACTCCTAAATATCTGTATACATTCACCTCCTTCATACTCTCTCCCTCCAATTTGATATCCAATCTTTCGTTACCTATTTTTTTATCCTCATCATCTTACTCTTTCCTATATTCACTTTCAATTTTCTTCCTTTACATACCCTACCAGTCTCATCCACCAACCTCTGCAACTTCTCTACAGAATCTCCCAAAAGCAGTGTCATCAGCAAAGATAACTCCCACTTTGTGTTAGATTCTTTATCTTTTAACCCCACACCGCTTGCCAAAATCCGAGCAGTCACCTCTCTTACAACCCCATCTATATATATATTGAACAACCATGATGACATCACACATCCTTGCTTAAGGCCTACTTTTAGTGGGAAATTATCTCCCTCTCGCCTACATACTCGAACCTGAGCCTCACTATCCTCGTAAAAACTTTTCACTGCTTTCAATAACCTACCTCCTATTCCATATATTTGCAACATCTGCCACATCGCCCCCCTATCCACCCTGTCATAAGCCGTTTCCAAATCCATAAATGCCACAAAAACCTCTTTACCCTTATCTAAATACTGTTCACCTATATATTTCACTGTAAAAACCTGGTCTACACAACCCCTATCTTTCCCGAGGCCTCGATGTTCATTTTCTATCCTGCTCTCCGTCTTACTCTTAATCCTTTCAATAAGTCTACCACACACTTTACAAGGTATACTCAACAGACTTGTTACCCTGTAATTTTGGCACTCTCTTTTGTCCCCTTTGCCTTTATACAAAGGAACTATGCATGCTCTCTGCCAATCCTTAGGTACCTTACCCTCTTCCATATATTTATTAAATAAAAGAACCAACCAATCCAAAACTATATCTCCTCCTGCTTTAAACATTTCTATCTTAATCCCATCAATCCCAGCTGACTTACACTCATTCATTCTACCCAATGCCTCACGAACTTCCCCCCCACACTTACAACTCGCTCTTCCTCACTCCTACAAGATGTTATTCCTCCTTGTCCTATACACGAAATCACAGCTTCCCTATCTTCATCGACATTTAAAAATTCCTCAAAATATTCCCTCCATCTTCCCGATACCTCTTATCAATAATCCCTTACCAAAGTGAAAGTTCAAGTGCTTAGAGAAGACATTTTTCCCCTAACTTTTGGTAAGAAGATAAAAAATTTTAGGCAATGATAGATCTTAAAAATTATTCCATTTAGGAGGAAATCTGCTCTTGCTGCCACCTTAAGAGACGAGAATTATAGCAGTCATGTTGAGCTAGGCCTAAGAATTAATAACTAGGCCTCTACACTGCTAACTGAATTAACCATCCTAATGGCACAAAAGTTAACTTTTGTAACTGAGGTTGACTCCTTGATCGTTACTGATTATAAGTCATCACTGAAGGAACTTGACTCGCGTAATGACTAACATGTTCATTGGAGAAGTCAGGTGTAAACATAATATCAGAGAAATGATTATGTGGATTCCATCACACTGATTTACTCCTTCGCCATACAGCTGATAAAGTAGCCAAAAAAGAACTTTGAAGTAATAAAACGATGTTGATGTGTCTGGGTCAAGCATTAGTAGTAACATCAGCAGAGAAATAATGATTCTGAATATCAGAGGAATACAGTCAGAATCCTGAGTGGATCTGTAAGTTACTATGATAACATAAACGTACGTAACATATTTAATGAGAAACTTGTAGTGTAAACAGACTGATGGCGTAGCAGCCAGCCTCAGGCTTTGTTACAACTGCCTTTGGCAGTTTGGCATATACACACATTTACCTTTGATATACCTTTGATGAGTTCCAAAAGTTTTTCAACTCCCAGAGGCCTGGCCTTGGGCTACGCTCGTCTGGTGCTTGCCTGGTCAACCAGGCTGTTGCTGTTGGTGGCCCGCTGACCCACATACCCATCACAGCCTGGTTGATTTGATGATCAAACCAAATGCAATATGGTCAGCCGCATGGTTACTCTCTATAACACTGATTGATTGTCCATTCGTTGAGGAATGCCGAAATAGTATAATAATTGAGTGATATGTCGAGTTGTCTTAGTGAAAATAAGATACCAAGCATTCTAAGAGAATAAATTTGATTGTAACAGACGAAATATAAATTCTGGATATATAGCCAAATTTATTCATATTAATCCTTTTTTTGGGGGGACCTAGTTCCTAGGCCTGTTGTGTATCAGTGTGCCCATGCGCTAGCCTCCACGGCGCCGAAATCAAAATCTAAATTTTCTCATCTCTCTCTTCTTTCCGTATTCCTCCTCTCTTTCCGTCCATCATTCACTCACTCGCTCCTTCCCTTCATTCCCTTTTCCATTCCTTTTATGACTGTCATTCTCGCCTAATCCCTTTCTCCTTTCAGTCTCACTTTCCCCTATTTTCTGTGCCTGCCTTTCCCACTTTTCCTACTCTGTCTTCCGTTTCTAAGTCAATCCATTCCTCGAGGAGGGATCAGGAACCGTGTCTCGACCCCAGCAGACCCAACAAGATGAATACATTCTCCCTCTTCCTCTCACCTCCCTTTCCTACCCTTTCCCCTCCCCAGCTCTCCCCCCTTCCTCCCCCCGTCTGCCTTCCGTGACACTGCCTCCTGCAGCAGTCGAGTGAGTACATTATTTATGGCACTATCACGTCATTTCCAACAACTCCAATTAATAATGAAAACCCAGCATTCAGAGGCTACAAAAACGACCTTAAAATCACCGTGGACGCTCTCGTCACATCGATCCGTGAGGCTCCTCGCCGGGCCGCTGATACCGTGACTTGGGATGCACGGCACCGGTTATGCGGGAGCCGCGAATGGTGTGACCGTTCTCCGCGGGCAGCGGATTGGTTATACCGCAGGAATTACCAGTTGTACCAGGACCGTGAATACAGGGATCTTGTATGGAAGTACGGTGTAAGAGATAAGTGGTATGGTAGTACAGACGGAGGATAGCACTAGTAGGTGGGTGGGACACACAGTCTACTAGGAGGGACACAGACTGCCTGGTGGGAGAGACAGATTGCCTCGTGGGACACACAGACTTCCTGGTGGGAGGGATACACAAACTGGTAGGATGGATACACAAACTGGTAGGAGGGTTACACAAACTGGTAGGAGGGTTACACAAACTGGTAGGAGGGTTACACAAACTGGTAGGAGGGTTACACAAACTGGTAGGAGGGTTACACAAACTGGTAGGAGGGTTACACAAACTGGCAGGAGGGTTACACAAACTGGTAGGAGGGATACACGAATGGAAGGGTGAATAATGTATAAACAAAGGAGAAGTAGTATGGAAGCTAGAGTATTACGTTACAGTAACTCGAGACGGTCAGCTGACATTGCCATGACTTCACGTACACAATACAGACAATTACCAATAATAATTCTATCACATTCTACATACATCTTCCTTCACGCCACGAGCAGCTTAGCCACTAAGCGTTCAGCGAACATTTAAACACCAAACTTCTTGGCACGGAGTTCATGCTGTCTTAGGCACAAGGCATCTAGGGCCACGCCCAAGCAAATAATTTCAGAATTTGCAATTTTTTTTCACTCTGCTAACCCAGGTGGATAAATAACCCATCCCCCACAGGCTGAATTAATAAGCCCTAACCCAGTCATTACCAACTACATTAGTGTGCAAAATCAGTTACATATTGTTATGACCAAGGTCATAATGAGATTAATTTATATGTATTATCCACTTAATATTATACTCGGGGTTTCTTTAATATTAGCTAAATTAAAGATTCCACTAGTTTATAATATTATCTGATTTAGGAATATACCCGGGTATTGTGTGTATATATATATTTATGTGTTCTGAGTAATGTGTTGGGTAGGTAGGTAACAGCTGGCTAAGAGTTGAAACAAGGAATGTCCTTGGAGGGTAGTTTAGCCTACTCTTCCTTCCCCTTTGGCGAGTTGATGTCATGTAGGGATTAACTGTGTTAATTCAGTTCCCCCTCTCTGCCGATTCAGTGTGCATTGACTGAGCTACCCCTCCAGTACTCCACCTTATTCTCACTTGGATAGAGAATTCTGTTGTAGAAACTCCTGAACCAGCTTGAGGTTTATTCTGGAGTGAAGTCTGCGGACAGTTATATACTGTTACCTTCAGTTTACGATGTGACGGCCTGTGTCAAGTTTAGAACTTTAAGTGATATATTCCTTATGCCAGGGAGTTACTCAGTGAAGGTGTCCATTCTCAATGTATATACTCGCGTACAAGTAATGTCATTATTGAGGAAGCAGTAATATTCCTCTGATCATTTAACAAGTGTAGTGACCATATTGATGTATATTCTATTTGTATTTTCTTATGTGAATGAAAGTTTCTGACGAAGTGATATTTAATAGGTATTTATGAATATCTAAGAAGTATTTAAGATTTTAAATTAAAAGAAACTAGAAAAGACTGAGTAACTATTATTTGTGCCTTACATTTCTAACTTTGGAAGTATCTTCTCATTCTATGAAGTGTATTGTTACGGAATGCACTAACCTGGCTAAAGATTAAGATTCGAACCGTTACACATATCCTAAAACAGTACCTTCTAGTACTTGACAAATTTTTCCCTCTTCAGATTGACTTTAAACTTCTAAAGTTGGAGTAGCTTAGTGGAAGGTTAATCTTAAGCAAGTTTATTCACGTATACACAAATACAGTTACATAGATTATCATACATAGCAGCATACGTGTAGAGAACCTAGGATAACCCAAAAAAAGATCAGAACCGATTCCACAACGAAGATTGCCAAATGTTGCGAATGTGTCTAGAATTACACCTGCAGATGCCAGGAACTAGTTATTCCAGGGTCACTGACACCGTGGGTTGCTTAGAACCCCTATATACTATGTACAGATATATATATCTGTAAATGAATAAAGAAAAAGATGGACGGGAGGCTCAAACCATGGTCCCGCGCTCTACCGCTTGAGCTACAGTACTATTGTACATGTTTTCCGCCAGAAAACATGTACATAAGTACTGTTTCTGGATCTTTCCTATTAGAAACCCCGTACCTCAAGCGGTAGAGCACTGAACCTGTTAATCTCAGGACCAAGGTTCGAGCCTCCTTTCCCTCTTAGTGTTTATTCATTTGAAAATTCAGGAATATATATAATATATATTTATGAAATCGTGAAACAAGATTCTGAATCATTAACGAAATTGTAGCTGGGCCGAGATTCGATCCCGTGTCACCTAGTCCCACCCCGTGGGAAGCCAGACAACGTTCGCGATGCTCTAACCATTACACCACCAATCCTGCACAGTGTGTGTGTGAGGGGGGGGGGTGTACTCGCCTAATTGTAGTTACAGGGGTCGATACTCAGCTCCTGACCCCCGCCTTTTCACTGAATGCTACTAGGTCCTCTCTCCCTGCTCCATGAGCTTTATCATACCTCGTCTTAAAGCTATGTATGGTTCCTGCCTCAACTACATCACTCGCCAAACTGTTCCACTTCCTGACCACTATGACTGAAGAAATACTTCCTAACATCCCTGAGACTCAACTAAGTCTTCAACTTCCAAGAGTGACCCTTTGTTTCTGTGTCCCCTCTCTGGAACATCTCGTCTCTGTCCACCTTGTAGTACATAATCCTCTGGGTTTAGCGCTTCCCCCTTGATTATAATAATAATGTCCACCTTGTCTATTCCACGCAGTATTTTGTATATCGTTATCATGTCTCCCCTAACCCTCCTGTCATCAGGCCGATTTCCCTTAACCTTTTTTCGTAGGACATTCCCCTTAGCTCTGGAATTAACCTTGTCGCAAACCTTTGCACTTTCTCTAATTTCTTAACGTGCTTGACCCGGTGCGGGTTCCAAACTGGTGCTGCATACTCCAGTATGGGCCTGACGTGCACGGTGTACAGTGTCTTGAAAGATTCCTTACTTAGGTATCGGAACGCAAATCTCAGGTTTGCCAGGCGCCCATATGCTGCAGCAGTTATCTGGTTGATGTATGCTTCCGGAGACTTGCTCGGTGTTATACTCGCCCCAAGATCTTTCTCCCTGAGAGATTGCAGTCGTCGGCCACCTAGCCTATTCTCTGTCTGCAGTCCTCTTTGCCCTTCTCCGATCTTCAGGACTTTGCATTTGGCGGGGTTGAATTCGAGAAGCCAGTTGCTGGACCACACGTCCAGCCTGTCCAGGTCTCTTTGAAGTCCTGCCTGATCCTCATCTGATTTAATTCTCCTCATTAACTATACATCATCTGCAAACAGGGACACCTCTGAGACTATCCCTTCCCTCATGTCATTCACATACACCAAAAATAGCACTTGTCCTAGGACCGACCTCTGTGGGACCCCGCCCATCACAGGTGCCCACTGTGATACCTCATCACGTTCCATGTCTCTTTGTTGCCTCCCTGTCAAGTTTCTTTGATCCACTGAAGTGTCCTTCCCGTTATACGCGCCCAATCCTCTAGTTTCTGCACTAATCTCTTGTGAAGAACTGTGTAGAAAGCCTTCTTGCATTCCAAGAAAATGCAATCAACCCACCCCTCTCTCTCGTGTCTTACTTCTGTTATTTTATCATAAAGCTCCAGAAGGTTTGTGACACAGGATTTGCCTTCCATGAAGCAGTGCTGGATGTCGTTTATACTCTTGTTCCGTTTCAGATGTTCCACTACCCTCCTGATAATCTTCTCCATTAATATGTATACTTTACACATCACTGACAAAGGTCTGTAGTTTAGTACCTCTTTTCTGTCTCCTTTTTTAAAAAATGGGAACTTCATTTGCCGTTGTCCATACCTCAGGTAGTTGCCCAGTTTCAATTGATGTGTTGAAGATTGTGGTTAATGGCACACACAGCATTTCTGCTTCCTCTCTAAGGACCCACGGGGAGATGTTGCCCGGTCCCATTGCCTTTGAGGTATCAAGGTCACTTAGTAGCTTCTTCACCACCACCTCAGTTGTGTGTATGTCATCCAGCACTTGTTGGTGCATTCCCTGGTGTCCCTGTCTTCCCAGAGTCCTTCCTGTCTCCACTGTGAATACTTCCTTATATCTCGTGTTGAGTTCCTCTCATACCTCTTGATCGTTTCTTGCGAGTTCCGCCACCTTCTTTCCTCAGCCTGTTCACCTGGTCTTGACTGTTGTCTTCCTCCTTATGTGGCTATACAGCAGTTTCGTGTGTGCGTCTCAGAGAAAGAGAGAAACAGGCGGCTCTGCACGATGTCCACGGGATAACATTATGGAGATTTAATAAAGGCCCATAGAAATGTCATGATTACCAAAGATGAAAATAATAATAGTTTTAATGAAAAAGTAAAAATATTAACGTTGTGACACGATGGAAAAGCACAGTATAATGCGATTCTTTATTGACTACAGACCTGTATGTGTCTAGATAAAGCTCAGTGTGCGGGCGAAACGTAGTCAATAAAGGATCGCATTATACTGCATTTGTTGCCTGTACTGACATCAGGGAATGTTACAACCTTTTGGAAATTATGAAGAATAAGTTGAGTAATGCGGTAGTTACCGAAGATGGTAACACCACGAGCATGACACTGCTTCTGTTACTACCGTGGGTGATGACACACGCCCTGGTTCTAGCACCCTCGCCTACACACACACACAACCTACTCACCCCACGCCCACACAAGCATGACCACCCATGGTCATAAATTTGTCAAAATTATACCAGCGAATGACACTTGTGTGGGATATAGCGATAACCATCTCTTCCCCCTCACCCGAATTATCCTTCCACATCCATAACGCTAACCCATCACTCTCCCCCACTCATCATCCTCACAACCAACACCTTCCCTCACCTATCACCTTCTCTCGCCGTCTTGGATTTCATCACGCGTTGAATTATTCCATGATTAAGTTGACAAGTATGAAACCCCGAAAGAAAGTATAGAATATAACTTTGGTATGTAAATAAATAAATAACAAAAAGGCACAATACCGTGACTGGAACGATACACTAATAACCCGCACATAAAAGAGAAGCTTACGACTACGTTTCGGTCCGACTTGGACCATTGACAAAGTCTGGCATTAGTATAACAATGTTATACTGGGTAGATCTGTCATTGTGATAGCATAAACGCAGATAAGTACGTTTATAGAGTAACTTGCAATGTGAACAGACTGACTGATGTAGTAGCCAGGCTGAGGCTTGGTTTGAGATATACAGATCATCAAACCAAATGTAAAATATGTGGCCAGTCTTATGGCCACTATCTTGAAAACTGTGATTAATTGTCCACTTATTGAGGAATATAGAGATAGTGTGATATCACATAAGTTATGTCAAGATATCTTACTAATGAAAAAAAAAAAACTGACATTAAGCAAATTTCCTATATTTACTTGTAACAGATAAGTGAACTGCAGATATAAATCCAGATGTACTCATGTTAACCTTTTTGGGGCCTAGTTCCTGGGCCTTTTATGAATCCCTATGATCTTCTTTTACCTTCCACAGGATGGATATGGGGTGCACAATAAACTAGCCCCTTCGGCAGCAAAATCTAAATCTCCAAACCCTTACCCATATCTATCCCTCGCCCATCTCCCTAAGAATCCTCCCTCACCCACATCACTCTCTCACTCATCACATATCTTGCGAGGATTGTGAAGTGTGACTGATCAGGAGTGCTCCCAAGACCCGGATTTTGGAACAAAACTTATCGCTCAGCGTTAAATATTTTCTCAGTAGCCTTAAATGTCCAAGTAGCCCTAAATGTTGCCCAAGTAGCCCTAAATGTTGCCCAAGTAGCCCTAAATGTTGCCAAGTAGCCCTAAATGTTGCCAAGTAGCCCTAAATGTTGCCAAGTAGCCCTAAATGTTGCCCAAGTAGCCCTAAATGTTGCCCAAGTAACCCTAAATGTTGCCCAAGTAACCCTAAATGTTGCCCAAGTAGCTAATTTATTGTGTAATAATGTTGGTAATTCTACCAACATTATTGTTTGTATGAAGGGACACTAACTCTTGTTCCTAAGGACCAAACTGACTTATTACATGCCATTTTAATCAATTTTCTCCATATACGATATTTAAGTTAGATTAGTGTCCTTTACAAACTAAACTAGACGTTTCGGTCCGACCTGGGCATTGTCAAGTCACAACTGGGACGAAAAAAAAGTGAAAGCCTAAGACTACTTTTTTCTCCCCACTTGTCGCTTAATGGTTCCGGATGGACCGAAACGTCGTCCACAAGGTTCCTCTCCAAACTGTCAGTTTTTGACGAATTGTTCCAGCCACAGAAGTGACTTTTTCATTCAGAACTTGTGTAATTATACCATAACAGGCAGTAATTTCAATAACTCATAAAAAAAACTGAAAAATAAATAGATAACGATCCATCCAGCACACGTTGAAACAGTCAAATAATGACATTTGTTGTTCTAGAGTGTAAGTCACACTTCTGACGTTCTCAGCCGAGTGATATGTTGACGTTAATTAGGGGAGAGAGAGGAGGGGGAAAGATTTTTGTTCGGACATTCAACCCCGGCGGGTTAGCCACCCAAGATATCCCAAGTCAGTCAGTGCGTCATCGAGGACTGTTATATTTCCATTTGGGACCTTCAGTCTTGTCCCCCGGGATGCGACTCACACCCAGGTACTTGCTTGCTAGGTGAACGTGGACAGCAGGTGAAAGCAAACGCATTTCACCCTTGCCGGGAATCGAACCACGGACAGTGTGTGAAGCGATAACGTTAACCGTCAGGCCACGGGACACTG
Organism: Cherax quadricarinatus; assembly: GCF_038502225.1. Taxonomy (NCBI): domain Eukaryota; kingdom Metazoa; phylum Arthropoda; class Malacostraca; order Decapoda; family Parastacidae; genus Cherax; species Cherax quadricarinatus. The sequence continues at coordinate 17,824,542 of NC_091352.1, read as the reverse complement.
TCTCCCCAATAGTACACAGATTACTCATTTAGGAATCAGAGTACTGGGCTTGGCTTCCAGTCATCAATCTGAGTACTGGGCTTGGCTTCCAGTCATCAATCTGAGTACTGGGCTTGGCTTCCAGTCATCAACCTGAGTACTGGGCTTGGCTTCCAGTCATGAACCTGAGTACTGGGCTTGGCTTCCAGTCATGAACCTGAGTACTGGGCTTGGCTTCCAGTCACGAACCTGAGTACTGGGCTGGGATTCCAGTCACGAACCTGAGTACTGGGCTGGGATTCCAGTCACGAACCTGAGCACTGGGCTGGGATTCCAGTCACGAACCTGAGCACTGGGCTTGGCTTCCAGTCACGAACCTGAGCACTGGGCTTGGCTTCCAGTCACGAACCTGAGTACTGGGCTTGGCTTCCAGTCACGAACCTGAGCACTGGGCTTGGCTTCCAGTCACGAACCTGAGCACTGGGCTTGGCTTCCAGTCACGAACCTGAGCACTGGGCTTGGCTTCCAGTCACGAACCTGAGTACTGGGCTTGGCTTCCAGTCACGAACCAGAGAGCTGGGCTTGGCTTCCAGTCACGAACCTGAGTACTGGGCTTGGCTTCCAGTCACGAACCAGAGAGCTGGGCTTGGCTTCCAGTCACGAACCAGAGAGCTGGGCTTGGCTTCCAGTCACGAACCAGAGAGCTGGGCTTGGCTTCCAGTCACGAACCAGAGAGCTGGGCTTGGCTTCCAGTCATGAACCAGAGAGCTGGGCTTGGCTTCCAGTCATGAACCAGAGAGCTGGGCTTGGCTTCCAGTCATGAACCAGAGAGCTGGGCTTGGCCTCCAGTCATGAACCAGAGAGCTGGGCTTGGCTTCCAGTCATGAACCAGAGTACTGGGCTTGGCCTCCAGTCATGAACCAGAGAGCTGGGCTTGGCTTCCAGTCATGAACCTGAGTACTGGGCTTGGCTTCCAGTCATGAACCAGAGAGCTGGGCTTGGCTTCCAGTCATGAACCAGAGAGCTGGGCTTGGCTTCCAGTCATGAACCAGAGAGCTGGGCTTGGCTTCCAGTCATGAACCAGAGAGCTGGGCTTGGCTTCCAGTCATGAACCAGAGAGCAGGGCTTGGCTTCCAGTCATGAACCAGAGAGCTGGGCTTGGCCTCCAGTCATGAACCAGAGAGCTGGGCTTGACTTCCAGTCATGAACCAGAGTACTGGGCTTGGCTTCCTGTCATGAACCAGAGAGCTGGTCTTGGCTTCCAGTCATGAACCAGAGAGCTGGGCTTGGCTTCCAGTCATGAACCAGAGAGCTGGGCTTGGCTTCCAGTCATGAACCAGAGAGCAGGGCTTGGCTTCCAGTCATGAACCAGAGAGCTGGGCTTGGCCTCCAGTCATGAACCAGAGAGCTGGGCTTGGCTTCCTGTCATGAACCAGAGAGCTGGTCTTGGCTTCCAGTCATGAACCAGAGAGCTGGTCTTGGCTTCAAGTCATGAACCTGAGTACCAGGCTTGGCTTCCAGTCGTGAACCAGAGTACCGGGCTCGGCTTCCAGTCGTGAACCAGAGTACCGGGCTCGGCTTCCAGTCGTGAACCAGAGTACCGGGCTTGACTTCCAGTCGTGAACCAGAGTACCGGGCTTGACTTCCAGTCGTGAACCAGAGAGCTGGGCTTGGCTTCCAGTCGTGAACCAGAGAGCTGGGCTTGGCTTCCAGTCGTGAACCAGAGAGCTGGGCTTGGCTTCCAGTCGTGAACCAGAGAGCTGGGCTGGGCTTCCAGTCGTGAACCAGAGAGCTGGGCTGGGCTTCCAGTCGTGAACCAGAGAGCTGGGCTGGGCTTCCAGTCGTGAACCAGAGAGCTGGGCTGGGCTTCCAGTCGTGAACCAGAGAGCTGGGCTGGGCTTCCAGTCGTGAACCAGAGAGCTGGGCTGGGCTTCCAGTCGTGAACCAGAGAGCTGGGCTGGGCTTCCAGTCGTGAACCAGAGAGCTGGGCTGGGCTTCCAGTCGTGAACCAGAGAGCTGGGCTGGGCTTCCAGTCGTGAACCAGAGAGCTGGGCTGGGCTTCCAGTCGTGAACCAGAGAGCTGGGCTGGGCTTCCAGTCGTGAACCAGAGAGCTGGGCTGGGCTTCCAGTCGTGAACCAGAGAGCTGGGCTGGGCTTCCAGTCGTGAACCAGAGAGCTGGGCTGGGCTTCCAGTCGTGAACCAGAGAGCTGGGCTGGGCTTCCAGTCGTGAACCAGAGAGCTGGGCTGGGCTTCCAGTCGTGAACCAGAGAGCTGGGCTTGGCTTCCAACCAGAGAGCTGGGCTGGGCTTCCAGTCGTGAACCAGAGAGCTGGGCTGGGCTTCCAGTCGTGAACCAGAGAGCTGGGCTTCCAGTCGTGAACCAGAGAGCTGGGCTGGGCTTCCAGTCGTGAACCAGAGAGCTGGGCTGGGCTTCCAGTCGTGAACCAGAGAGCTGGGCTGGGCTTCCAGTCGTGAATGAACCAGAGAGCTGGGTCTGGGCTTCCCAGTCATGTGGGCTTGGCTTCCAGTCATGAACCAAAGAGCTGGGTTTGGCTTCCAGTCATGAACCAAAGAGCTGGGTTTGGCTTCCAGTCATGAACCAGAAAGCTGGGCTTGGCTGGGCTTATAGCAATAAAAAAAATAAATGATCATATTCAGAGAGCTCTTCCAGTCTGGGCTGGGCTTCCAAACCAGAGACCTGGGCTCCAGTCATGAACCAGAGATCTGGGCTTGGCCTCACGAACCAGAGAGCTGGGCTTGGCTTCCAGTCACGAACCAGAGAGCTGGGCTTGGCTTCCAGTCAGTCTGAACCAGAGAGCTCTTGGGCTGGGCTTGGCTTCCAGTCACGAACCAGAGAGCTGGCTTCCAGTCATGAACCAGAGAGTCACGAACCAGAGAGCTGGGCTGGGCTTGGCTTCCAGGCTTCCAGTCATGAACCAGAGAGCTGGGCTTGGCTTCCAGTCATGAACCAGAGAGCTGTGCTTGGCTTCCAGTCATGAACCAAAGAGCTCTGAGATAATTCAACAACTGATCCTCAGAACTGCAGTTTTAAGGTTAACTGAAGTTGCTTCTATACCAAAATATTCCAAATTTAACCCTTGCCCAGGTTATGGAGGGGGAAGAAGTAGAGAGGAACCAGTCAGTAATTGTGCTTTAAGTGGCTGCATCATTCAGAGTATAGAGCACTTTTTTTTATTCATTGTGCTGAAGACGGCCAAACCTGCCAGACCGAAATATCCAATTTGTCTTTCTTTTTACAATTGATCCAAATAGTGTACTGGAATATAACTTACCAGGTTAATAAAGAGGTTTACCCTGGACGAAGATACAGACTTTCACTTTTCGGACACAGAATTATGTAATCAATTTAATCTGTAAATGGTCGATTATCTCAAATGCTACTTATGTGAGTGGTCAGTGCAGTTGAAGATGTATAAAGACCAGCTTGCCTCGTCTGCCGCTCTGACCATAGCAGCAAAACAAAACGGTTGCTACAAGAGCCTTATAATTAGGCTCGACCTTTTACCCTGGAGAGGCACTTTCTGGGATTTCATTTCGCATTGCTGGGTAGTTCAAGCGCGGGATGAGCAGGCTAACCACCCACCGCCCTGATTCATAAGGCATTTCTCTAGTTGCAGTGGCCACAATTACCCGACTGAAGTATTATTAAGCATTTAGGTCCCGACCTCTGGAACTGTCGGCAAACTGGCCGCTGTTCAACACTGACTGTATGTACTCAACACGATTATCGCAGGATTCGTTTTAAAAACAACGTTGTTATGTAACGAAGATCAACAGTCATCTTAGGTAGCATTTGCTCAGAGATGTGACCGAATTTGAGTTTCGTAAACTAGGTCACTCGGGGGTTATTAGTGGGGGCGAGCTGGCGAAGCTAATGAGACTGTCTTTATTCAGCAGTAATCTGTGACTATCACTGATCTTACCCGTGAATGATTTATCCTCTCACGGCTACCACGGCCTTTGCTGTTTTTGTGGCTGTGCGTGTCTTTTGTTTCCTCCCATTAACATTACTTCTCCACTCTACCTCAGCATCCCATCACTTGGCCTCTAAATGGTAGAGTTACGTGTAAAGGAAACATTAATGGGAGACGCCATGGGCAAAACGCTTGGTTTTCTACGATTTCTTTCTCAACTATCACCAAGACATTAAGGAGTCACTCGGAATTTTGCCAGGCGTCATCTGAGCATCTCGGGTTAATCGCTTCTGAAGCATTTTGTTCATGCTTTATTAGTCAGCTTAAAAACTACTTGACACTGCTCTTTGTCGTAAAGTGACCGTTCAGTGGTGCCGGTGCTATGATGAAGGTGCGACTTGGCTAAGGAAATGCCTGAAGGTTGCGCATCTGTTGGCAGTATGGAGAGCCACGGCAACAAAGACCGTAGCTAAACCTCTGCTGGATTCAGTAGTCTTGAGTGGGGTCTGGAGAGCCTAGGTCACCTATACTGAAATCTGAAAATTTTGTCTACAAGTTTAGGCATGTGATAAATGGTTCAAAAAACAGACAAGTTGAAGATTGGGACACAGATGCAACATATGGGAATCTTTATTGAGAAAACGTTTCGCCACACAGTGGCTTAATCAGTCCAATACAAGGCAGAAAG